>NC_074684.1:36304012-36356780 GCF_029448725.1 Salvelinus fontinalis | reverse complement strand
TTGCTGGTTTCAAAGAAACACTAAGCATGTCTGCCGTCACAGAAACAGACCCTGGGTCTGTTCTAATGCGTCCACCTGCAAATCCGAGGCTGTGATTGTGCTTCCGTTGTGGGCGTGGAAGGGAAGCAACCTTTATTTGAATGCAATTAGCATATATTAACATGCGTTACCATTTCTCCCGACAGTGGGAAGGATTGCTCTGGCGCGCTGCATGACACAAAGAGGCCGTGCTTCACCTGACAGAGCAGCAGAGGCTGCAGAACAATAATCAAAAATCCAACGAGGCGCATTGGATTCAGATCGCACTTTATCCTCGCTCTTCCAAACAGGAAGTGACATATTTTTTTTTGTTTGGTGCGTTAAAGGAGTGGTGATTTGAACTAGGGTTAAGTTACCATACACAGCCCTTAAATAAAACCATGAAATCTGGGCAATTGAAACGCAGGAAAATTCTCATACCACGTGACCAGCGGTTCTCGGGTTGTTGTCATCTCAAATGTTGTCATTAAAACATTGTTTGATTGGTTGACAAGATGAACTCTGCTCATTGGTCAACCGTGCCCGGAGGCCGCTCAACACTTCAGCTAATTTCATCATTCATGGGAGCGAGCTCCACGAACGTCGCCACTTTCAAAACTTGCGTTTTGCCGCCCTTTGTTTGCTTACCGCGGCCAATTTGTGCCTTTATAATCTCCCGTGGGAAGATCAAGCACCTGACCAAAGACCCAGGCTCATGGTTGGTTGTCGTTTTAGGTGCTCTTTGAAACCAGGAACAGACAGTAAAAACATGACTTCTCAACACAGAGGTTGAAACATTCCGAGCCAACGGGGCCACTACATCAACATATAAAATAGTTTTTGAAATCTCGGGAGAAAATAGAACATCTATGTTGAACGGTGATATCGCTATCGCTAATATTTAATATCACCAACAGATTACGTGGATTGGAGCTCTTTGGAGGGGGGGGGGGGGGGTGGGGGGTGGAGGCGAGATGGCGTCAAAACCAGAGCCCTCCTCTAGTGTATATATAAACCAGAGCCCTCCTCTAGTGTATATATAAATCAATGGTTATAGTCCGGTAATTACTGATGGTTAATATAATTATAAAATGATATAAGGAGCCGACCTAGCAACAGAAGAACGTTCCTGTTGTTGATAGCACGATCAGCTAACGGAAACCGATGACCTCCTCTAAAATTCAGGGGAGTAGGTTGGTTACTTTACCTCTGTCAGGTCTGGACAACATACTCATGACTGCCTTCGTAATTACATGCTAGACTAGCCACTGCACATGGCGTGGGGTAAATGGGGTCTAAAGTAGTGGTGATAAAGTGAATGACCGTGGATGACAAAATCGTTTTCTAGGCTAGAATCAGGATGTCTATTATATCTGAATGGCCCTGGGTCATTATCATTAGAGGCTCCGATAGGTAGAAAACTTACTGAAAGAGGGAGGGACTACCTGGGCGTGTCCAATGAGAAAAGCTCCTATTTTTTTGTATTTCCATTGCAAAACGTTTGCTATGGGTGTGCTCCAATGAATACAACCATGATGTCCCCTGTGGGGTTATAGACCTGGTCATGCTCCTGTACACACACACACACACACACACACACACACACACACACACACACACACACACACACACACACACACACACACACACACACACACACTGGTATCTCCTGTGGTTTAAAGACGCTGGGCCCTCTGGACCCTCTCACCACTATATCAAACATAACATCCTTATCTACATCCTGGAACTTACCTCCCCACCCACCCCTCTCTCTCTCTCTCTGACCACAGAGCCTACACAAGATGTTGTCTATAGGGCTACTAATCATTTAGAGTTGTAGGACAATGCAGGTGTTAAAATAGAAGCATGGATTGTGCCACAGTGAAATATTAGGAGTTTCACTAAATCTCTCAAAATGTGATGATATACAGATGCTGTAAATATGTGTCTGAATAATGAGTTTTTGTTTCAGCATGATAACATAGAGTCGTCCATCCTCATCTTCCCTGGGTGGATGTTGCCAACCACTGTGTGTGTCTGGTGTGTGTGTGTGTCTTGTGTGTGTGTGTGTGTGTGTGTCTGGTGTGTGTGTGTGTCTTGTGTGTGTGTGTGTGTGTGTGTGTCTGGTGTGTGTCTGTGACAGGATAACATAGCTTTGTCCCTCATCTTCCCTGGGTGGATGTTGCCAACCACTGTGTGTGTCTGGTGTGTGTGTGTGTCTTGTGTGTGTGTGTGTGTGTGTGTCTGGTGTGTGTGTGTGACAGGATAACATAGCTTTGTCCCTCATCTTCCCTGGGTGGATGTTGCCAACCACTGTGTGTGTCTGGTGTGTGTGTGTGTCTGGTGTGTGTCTGTGACAGGATAACATAGCTTTGTCCCTCATCCTCCCTGGGTGGATTGTGCCAACCACAGTGTGTGTGTGTGTGTGTGTCTGTGTGTGTGTGTGTGTGTGTGTGTGTGTGTGTGTGTGTGTGTGACAGGATAACATGGCGTCCTCCATCCTCATTCTCCCTGGGTGGATTGTGCCAACCACAGTGTGTGTGTGTGTGTGTGTGTCTGGTGTGTGTGTGACAGGATAACATCGCGTCCTCCTTCTTCATCCTCCCAGGGTGGATGTTGCCAACGACTACACTACTCTCTCTGTAAACATCCTTGATGATAAGAGTCTTGGGCTAATGATGGAGAAATAGCTTCCTCTGCACCCCACCCATCATCTCTGTCTTACCAGAATGGGTCACAACGTTTTCACCACCGTTTCATCACTTATTGATGCACTTCTTAGAGTGAGAAGTTGGTGCCATTAAGGACCTATCTTAAAGTCAATATAGCAATGTTGGTATTTGAAAAGGGTTAGAGGTGAATATGCACTATGATGTACAGCCTTTAATACCTGACATTAAGCAGGACAATAACCTCTGGTAGGTAGAGCCCTCAATACGTGACATTAAGCAGGACAATAACCTCTGGTAGGTAGAGCCCTCAATACGTGACATTAAGCTTGAGAAAAGTAATTCACTATGTTTATTCTAGAAGTTTACTGAACTACATGACGTGGGGTTATACCGTGGTGTAATACGCTTTAACGTCGTGTAAATATGTGTCGGAAATAATTAGTTTAATGAGTTTTAATAGTACAGTAACGAGTAGTCAGAAACCCCACATGGATAATTACACTAACGAAGACTTAAAAGTTACGCTTCCGTCGCTCCCATTCTCCATGTCAGAATATCATAAGATCGAATACTCCATAGGCAGAATGATCTGAACGCTTTTTGATTCTCAGACAGACCCAGGTTCAAATACTATTTGAAATAATTGTACTGTCTTTCCTCTTTGATTTGAACCCAGATCTGCTTCTCAGTTCCAGAGATGGAGGTTAATGCACTGTGCTCTCTTCTGCAGGGGAGTAGAAGCTTGTCCTACTGACTTGATTAAGTATATTTATGTTAACTTAAGGAATGTGAGTAGAGTGGAGTTGGTGGGGGCCATTCTGCTTTCACTCCTGTATTCCATTTGATTCATGAAACTGAGTATGAGCCTGGTAATGAAAAACCCTGAGAGAAAACACAACGCACGCAGACACACATAGACACACACACACACATAGACACAGACACACACACAGACACACACAGAGACACAGACACACGCAGACACACATTAACACACATAGACACACACAGAGAGACACACACACACACACACACACACACACACACACACACACACACACACACACACACACACACACACACACACACACACACACACACACACACACACAGAGACACAGACACACAATCAAATCAAGCTGTTCAAACTGAATAATGGAGGTCAGGAAGACATTCAAAAGTGCTAAAAATAACTTCAGTTTTATTCAAAGAGAACAACAATGGAGATGGAGGAGACTGTGACTGGTTCTCCTTCCAGATGGAGGAGACTGTGACCGGTTCTCCTTCCAGATGGAGGAGACTGTGACCGGTTCTCCTTCCAGATGGAGGAGACTGTGACCGGTTCTCCTTCCAGATGGAGGAGACTGTGACCGGTTCTCCTTCCAGATGGAGGAGACTGTGACCGGTTCTCCTTCCAGATGGAGGAGACTGTGACCGGTTCTCCTTCCAGATGGAGGAGACTGTGACCGGTTCTCCTTCCAGATGGAGGAGACTGTGACCGGTTCTCCTTCCAGATGGAGGAGACTGTGACCGGTTCTCCTTCCAGATGGAGGAGACTGTGACCGGTTCTCCTTCCAGATGGAGGAGACTGTGACCGGTTCTCCTTCCAGATGGAGGAGACTGTGAGCGGTTCTCCTTCCAGATGGAGGAGACTGTGACCGGTTCTCCTTCCAGATGGAGGAGACTGTGACCGGTTCTCCTTCCAGATGGAGGAGACTGTGACCGGTTCTCCTTCCAGATGGAGGAGACTGTGACCGGTTCTCCTTCCAGATGGAGGAGACTGTGACCGGTTCTCCTTCCAGATGGAGGAGACTGTGACCGGTTCTCCTTCCAGATGGAGGAGACTGTGACCGGTTCTCCTTCCAGATGGAGGAGACTGTGACCGGTTCTCCTTCCAGATGGAGGAGACTGTGACCGGTTCTCCTTCCAGCTCATGATGCGAGATGTTTCTTACCCGGGACGGAAACCTAGAAACAGTCACGGACTTGAGGAAACGATGTAGAGGGAAGATCAACTAAAATAACATGTTAATGGTCACAGACACGTGTTTAGTAGATGTTAATGGTCACAGACACATGTTTAGCAGATGTTAATGGTCACAGACACATGTTTAGCAGATGTTAATGGTCACAGACACGTGTTTAGCAGATGTTAATGGTCACAGACACGTGTTTAGCAGATGTTAATGGTCACAGACACATGTTTAGCAGATGTTAATGGTCACAGACACGTGTTTAGCAGATGTTAATGGTCACAGACACATGTTTAGCAGATGTTAATGGTCACAGACACGTGTTTAGCAGATGTTAATGGTCACAGACACGTGTTTAGCAGATGTTAATGGTCACAGACACGTGTTTAGCAGATGTTAATGGTCACAGACACGTGTTTAGCAGATGTTAATGCGAGTGTAGCGAAATGCTTGTGCTTCTAGTTCCCGACAGTGCAGTGATATCTAACAAGTAATCTAACAAATTCCGCAACAACTACCTAATACACACAAATCTAAAGGGGTGAATGAGAATATGTAGATATAAATATATGGATGAGCGGTGAACGAGCGGCATAGGCAAGGTGCAATAGATGGTATAGAACACAGAATATACATATGAGATGAGTAATGTAAGATATGTAAACATTATTAAAGTGGCATTATTTAAAGTGTGATCCATTTATTAAAGTGGCCAATGATTCAAGTCTGTATGTAGGCAGCAGCCTCTCTGTGTTAGTGATGGCTGTTTAATAAATATTCTTAAGGCTAAGGGGCAGTGTCATGAATTTCTGGATGACTGACGTGCCCAAAGTAAACTGCCTGTTACTCAGGTCCAGAAGCCAGGATATGCATATACTTGGTATAATTGGATATAAACACTCTGAAGTTTCTAAAACTGTTAAAATAATGTCTGTGAGTATAACAGAACTGATACGGCAGGCGAAAACCCAAGGAAAATCCATCCGGAATTTTTTTTTTTGAGGTCACATGCCTTTTCAATGCTAGCCTATGGGATATACAAAAACAAACGGACCCAGATTGCAGTTCCTATGGCTTCCACTAGATGTCAACATTCTTTAGAAAGGGTTTCAGGCTTGTTTCTTGAAAAACGAACAAGTAGTTGTATTTTATCCAAGGTGTTCTCATCAGGACAGGTAGACTTTTGGCGCACGTGAACGAGGGCGCACTCTTTGCTATTTTCCTTTTCTATTGAACACCGTTCTTTCCGTCTGAAATATTATCATTTATTTACATATTAGGGTACCTGAGGATTGATTAGAAACATTGTTTGACTTGTTTGGACGAAGTTTAACAGTAGCTTTTTGGATTCCTTTGTATATATGTTGAAGGAGTAGATTACTGAAATCAATGGTGCCAACTAAACTGACTTTTTTGGATATAAAGAAGGACTTTATTGAACAAAACAAACATTCATTGTGGAGCTGGGACCCTTGGGATTGCAAACAGCGGAAGATCTTCAAAGGTAAGTGATTTATTTTATCGCTATTTGTGATTTTGTGAAGCCGGTGCTGGTCCTCTGACAAATCAACTGTAAATTTCGGTGTCCCTCAAGGTTCTGTTTAACCTGTTTGGGGTGCAAGCCCGACCTCGGACCGAAAATGACACCCCTGCAGAGCGCGAAATTCAAAATCTATTTTTTTAAAATATTTAACTTTTACACATTAACAAGTCCAATACAGCATTTGAAAGATAAACATCTTGTCAATCCAGCCAACATGTCCGATTTTTTTAAATGTTTTACAGAGAAAACACCACATATATTTATGTTAGCTCACCACCAAATACAAAAGTGGACAGACACGTATGAATTATGATTATGAAGTATGAATTATGATTGAAGTAGCATGCACAACCAACCGAAATAAACTAAAACCAACCTAAAGAGCCCAGAAAAAACGACCTCAGATGACAGTCATATAACATGTTACACAATAAATCTATGTTTTGTTCATAAAAAGTGCATATTTTAGCTATAAATCAGTTTTACATTGATGCTACCCAAAAATGCTAATACATAGCTACAGTCTGAATCCAGCCGGGAGTAGCCAGAGAAAATACATACACCAACGTCGGCTACTAATTACACCTCATAAAACATTTCAGAAAAACATATGGTGGATAACTAATGAAAGACAGATATCTTGTGAATACAGACAACATTTCCGATTTTTGAAGTGTTTTACAGCGAAAACACAATATATCGTTATATTAGCTAACATCATAAGCTAGCATAAGGCAGCATTGATTCTAGTCAAGCGCTAGCCTAGCATAGTTAGCAGAGTTAGCATTCAACAGTTCGACATATATATGAAAAAGCATCCCAAATTGGGTCTTATCTTTCTTGGTACTCCATCAGAATGTTGTAACGGGGTCCAATGTCCAGTAGAGTCTTTAGTTGGGTTCCAGAACGAATTATTTCCCTCTTTGGTTAGCTAGCACGGTAGCATTGCTGCGCCAGAAAGCGTTTCTTCAAAAAATTCTTCCGTCGTTTCACATCTAAAGTCCAGAATAAATTGCAATAATATAATTAAAGTATATTGAAAAAACATACTTTAGGATGATTTTGTGACATGTAGCAAATAATATCGTAGTCAGGCATCATATTCAACGTTATCTACCTTGTTCCAGAAGCCGAGATCAAATTATCCTTCGCGCCCGGATTTTTATTTTAACTGCGCAGGTCTCACAAGAAGTTGTGTTATTCAGTCCAGGGACGAGATATTCGACTCCTTCTCACTTCCGCATTACAGTCTGACGAACGCCTCTGACGTGTTTATATGGTCCCAAGTCAAATGGCCTTTTATAGAGAAGGTCTTAAAGAGACACATCGCATTTTGGGAAACTCAATTCGGCTGGGAAAATGGCTGTAAAAATATTTCTGTTCGACTTAGAGAAACAATTCAAACCTTTTTAGAAACTACAGACTGTTATCTATCCAACAGTAGTAAATATATGCATATTGGAAAATAAAAAGTTTCTTAGGAGGCCGTTTGAAAATGTGCACACATTTTCCAGTTTTTTCAATATTCAGCGTGCAGCCATAACAGGTTTAAGGACCACTATTGTTTTCACTATATATTTTACCTCTTGGGGATGTCATTCAAAAACATAATGTTAACTTTCACTGCTATGCGGATGACACACAGCTGTACATTTCAATAAAACATGGTGAAGCCCCAAAAGTGCCCTCGCTGGAAGCCTGTGTTTCAGACATAAGGAAGTGGATGGCTGCAAACTTTCTACTTTTAAACTCGGACAAAACAGAGATGCTTGTTCTAGGTCCCAAGAAACAAAGAGATCTTCTGTTGAATCTGACAATTAATCTTGATGGTTGTACAGTCGTCTCAAATAAAACTGTGAAGGACCTCTGCGTTTCTCTGGACCCTGATCTCTCTTTTGACAAACATATCAAGAATGTTTCAAGGACAGCATTTTTCCATTTACGTAACATTGGAAAAATCTGAAATTTTCTGTCCAAAAATGCAGAAAAATTAATCCATGCTTTTGTTACTTCTAGATTAGACTACTGCAATGCTCTACTTTCCGGCTACACGGATAAAGCACTAAATAAACTTCAGTTAGTGCTAAATACGGCTGCTAGAATCCTGACTAGAACCCCAAATTTGATCATATTATTCCAGTGTTAGCCTCTCTACACTGGCTTCCTGTTAAGGCAAGGGCTGATTTCAAGGTTTTACTGCTAACCTACAAAGCATTACATGGGCTTGCTCCTACCTCCTATCTTTCCCGATTTGGTCCAGCCGTACATACCTACACGTACGCTACGTCACAAGACGCAGGCCTCCTAATTGTCCCTAGAATTTCTATGCAAACAGCTGAAGGCAGGGCTTTCTCCTACAGAGCTCAATTTTTATGGAATGGTCTGCCTACCCATGTGAGAGACGCAGACTCGGTCTCAACCTTTAAGTCTTTATTGAAGAGTCATCTCTTCAGTAGGTCCTATGATTGAGTGTAGTCTGGCCCAGGAGTGTGAAGGTGAACGGAAAGGCACTGGAGCAACGAACCGGCCCTTGCTGTCTCTGCCTGGCCGGTTCCCCTCTCTCCACTAGGATTCTCTGCCTCTAACCCTATTACAGGGGCTGAGTCACTGGCTTACTGGTGCTCTTCCATGCCGTCCCTAGGAGGGGTGCGTCACTTGAGTGGGTTGAGTCACTGACGTGGTCTCCTGGCTGGGTTGGCGCCCCCCCTTGGGTTGTGCCGTGGCAGAGATCTTTGTGGGCTATACTCGGCCTCGGTCTCAGGATGGTAAGTTGGTGGTTGAAGTTTTCCCTCTAGGTGTGGGGGCTGTGCTATGGCAAAGTGGGTGGGGTTATATCCTGCCTGTTTGGCCTTGTCCGGGGGTATCATCGGATGGGGCCATAGTGTCTCCTGACCCCTCCTGTCTCAGTCTCCAGTATTTATGCTGCAGTAGTTTATGTGTCCTGTCTTATCCAGTGTCCTGTGTGAATTTAAGTATGCTCTCTCTAATTCTTTCTTTCTTTCTTTCTTTCTCTCTTTCTCTCTTTCTTTCTTTCTCTCTTTCTTTCTTTCTTTCTCTCTCTCGTGAATAGGCAGTGGCTTAGGTGGTTGTTGTCCTTGATGATCTTTTTGGCCTTCCTATCACATCAGGTGCTGTTGTTGTCCTGGAGGGCAGGTAGTTTTACCCCGGTGATGTGTTGTGCAGACCGCACCACCCTCTGGAGAGCCTTACGGTTGTGGGCGGAGCAGTTGCCGTACCAGGCTGTGATACAGCCCGACAGGATGCTCTCGATTGTGCATCTGTAAAAGTTTCTGAGGGTTTTAGGTGACAAACCACATTTCTTCAGCCTCCTGAGGTTGAAGAGGCACTGTTGCGCCTTCTTCACCACACTGTCTGTGTGGGTGGACCATTTCAGTTTGTCCGTGATGTGTACGTCGAGGAACTTAAAACTTTCCACCTTCTCCACTACTGTCCCGTTGATGTGGATAGGGGTGTGCTCCCTCTGCTGTTTCCTGAAGTCCACGATCATCTCCTTTGTTTTGTTGACCTTGAGTGAGAGGTTGTTTTCCTGACACCACACTCCGAGTGCCCTCACCTCCTCCCTGTAGGTGGTCTTGTTGTTGTTGGTAATCAAGTCCACAACTGTTGTGTCGTCTGCAAACTTGATGATTGGGTTGGAGGCGTGCATGGCCAGGCAGTCGTGGGTGAACAGGGAGTACAGGAGGGATAACTAGCTAGCTATTAATGATCAAACGTTTAGCTATGGATGGCTTTAGCAGCTAGTATAGCTAGCTTTCGAATAGTATAACTTACGTACATTAGCGTTAGCCTAGTTGTCCAGCAAGCTACCGTTAGCAAGCTATCCTTTCAGCTAAATTAGCTAGTTAGCTACATGGCTAACCACCACCTGATGATGATAGCTATTACAGCTAGCACTTCGATGTCACTATGTGTGGCGGTGGCTAGCTAGCTAGCCATGTAAGTTATCTGGGCTAGCTAACAACATCTAGCTAAGTGAACTAGCTAGCGTTAGCTTGCCTGGCCATGACATAAAGTATTTAGACCGAGGATTTGTACTGTACTTTGTTTGGCATTTAGACAATCTTGATCCTAATTTACACAGAGACTCTGTAAGTCTAATTGTGCATATAACTGTGTGAATAAATAGGTACAGAAAGACATGGACTCATCTCAACATTAGACAACTTTTTAGGTATGAGAACATCTGACAAACTCACTTCAGTCTCGGTATCTGAGAATAACAAGTATGGAAAGTCTGTGTTTGGGTAATTGTAGTCTCAGTGATATGAGGAACTAAGTTGCCACATAAAGCAGAATTTGCACAAATATTCAATGTGTATGTTGCGTATTTGCCACTCTACAGGTTTGATCGACCCGAAGCATCATCTTGACACACTGACAGAGGACGAGACAGAGCATCCAATCTGACGAAGAAGATTTCTCCTCATCACTGATGACCAAAAGGGTCAAAAGGTATAGGGGAGCTGGATGAGCACCTTGCCTGTGTGCCAGACAAGATGGATTTGTTCCATTCCTTTCCACACATTAAAACTTATTCTGGCTGCAAGCCCGACGTCGGTACACTTATGACAACAGCCAGCTCAAGTGCAGGGCGCGAAATTCAAAATATATTTTTTAGAAATATTTAACTTTCACACATTAACAAGTCCAATACAGCAAATGAAAGGTACCCATCTTGTGAATCCAGCCAACATGTCCGATTTTTAAAATGTTTTACAGCGAAAACAGCACGTATATTTATGTTAGCTCACCACCAAATACAAAAAAGGACAGACATTTTTCACAGCACAGGTAGCATGCACAAAGCCAACCTAACTAACCAAGAACCAACCAAACTAACCAACAAACAACTTCATCAGATGACAGTCTTATAACATGTTATTCAATAAATCTATGTTATGTTCGGAAAATGTGCATATTTCAGGTATAAATCATAGTTTACATTGCAGCTACAATCAGAAATTGCACCGAAAGCAGCCAGAATAATTACAGACACCAACGTCAAATACCTAAATACTCATCATAAAACATTTCTGAAAAATACATAGTGTACAGCAAATGAAAGACAGGCATCTTGTGATTCCAGCCAATATTTCCGATTTATTAAGTGTTTTACAGCGAAAACACAATATAGCGTTATATTAGCTTACCACAATAGCCAGAAACACAAGCCATTTCCCAGCAGCAAAAGTTAGCGATCGTAACAAACCAGCAAAAGATATATAATTTTTGACTAACCTTGATATGCTTCATCAGATGACAGTCCTATAACATCAGGTTATACATACACTTATGTTTTGTTCGAAAATGTGCATATTTAGAGCTGAAATCAGTGGTTATACATTGTGCTAACGTAGCTACTTTTTCCCACAACGTCCGGATTTTTTCTGACACTTTTTCTGACACACATACTCTGACCAAATAGCTATTCATAAACATAACTAAAAAATACATGTTGTATAGGAAATTATAGATACACTAGTTCTTAATGCAATCGCTGTGTTAGAATTCTAAAAATAACTTCATTACGACATAAGGCTTACGTTATGGCGACCGAGTGCCCAAAACCTGGTCGCAAAACTAATAGTACACAGTTCGACAGATATATGAAATAGCATCATAAAATGGGTCCTACTTTTGCTGATCTTCCATCAGAATGTTGTACAAGGTGTCCTTTGTCAAGAACAATCGTTGTTTGGATTTAGAACGTCCTTTTTCCCTCTTGAATTAGCAAGCGCACTAGCCAAGTGGCGCGAAGCTCTCCTTTCTGAACAAAGGCACACAACGCAACACGCCTAACGTCCCGAATAAATGTCAAAAATCTAATAAAACTATATTGAAAAAACATACTTTACGATGATATTGTCACATGTATCAAATAAAATCAAAGCCGGAGATAGTAGTCGCCTATAACGACAGCTTTTCAAAAGGCAATCCCCGGTTCCTCCTTGCGCCTTCCTGAAAACAGGAAATGGGTGACACGTCATTCCAAGAGGATGTATTCCATCTCAAACCAAGATAAACACTCAATTTCTTCTCTCACTGCCTCTTGACATCCAGGGGAAGGTGTATGACGTGCATGTATACTAATACGTATCATGCCCATTTATAGGCAGGACCTAGAAGAGAGCATCGATTTCAGATTTTCCACTTCCTGGTCAGGAAGTTTGCGCCAAATGAGTTCTGTTTTACTCACAGATATAATTCAAACGGTTTTAGAAACTAGAGAGTGTTTTCTATCCAATAGTAATAATAATATGCATATTGTACGAGCAAGAATTGAGTACGAGGCCGTTTGAAATGGGCACCTTTTATCTGGCTACTCAATACTGCCCCTGCAGCCCAAACAGGTTAAGAAGCTGGTCCCTCAAAGTGAACACAGGCCCTACCACTGTCGACCTGTGAGCTTCCTTTTAGCATTGTTGCACTGCTCTTCATTGCACAGTGAGCCGGGATAGACTTTGAAAATCAGCTCCTGTCGAAACCCCGAACAGCAAGTTCTGAGGGAAGTGAAGGCGCTAGAGCAGAGTTCCTTTGTTTTTTTGCTGATGGAACACTACATACCCTAATGTACCCTGTACGTGGAGCCGATATAGATTATCAATCTAATGCAACATCAACAGCCCAATCTCTTTTTTAGGAGGGTTTGCTCATTCATTTGTATTTCCATGATGTTCTGTTGTCGCCTCCAGGGCTAATTTGATATCAAGTCCTTTAGGTAAGTCCAGTGTGCCTTGGCACTCCCCATTTATCATTGTATGGGTGAGTGAGTGAGTGGGGGAATGAGGGAAAGAGGGAGTTTGTGAGTGAGGGAGAGGGAGTGATGTAAAGAGGGAGTGAATGAGTGAGGGAGAGGGAGTGATGTAAAGAGGGAGTGAATGAGTGAGGGAGAGGGAGTGATGTAAAGAGGGAGTGAATGAGTGAGGGAGAAGGAGTGAATGAGTGAGGGAGAAGGAGTGATGTAAAGAGGGAGTGAATGAGTGAGGGAGAGATGGAGTGATGTAAAGAGGGAGTGAATGAGTGAGGGAGAGATGGAAAGAGGGAGTGAATGAGTGAGGGAGGGAGTGATGTAAAGAGGGAGTGAATGAGTGAGGGAGGGATGGAGTGATGTAAAGAGGGAGTGAATGAGTGAGGGAGAGATGGAGTGATGTAAAGAGGGAGTGAATGAGTGAGGGAGAGATGGAAAGAGGGAGTGAATGAGTGAGGGAGGGAGTGATGTAAAGAGGGAGTGAATGAGTGAGGAAAAGAGGGAAAGAGGGAGTGAATGAGTGAGGGAGAGAGTGATAAAGAGAGAGAGTGATGTAAAGAGAGAGTGATATAAAGAGAGAGTGATGTAAAGAGGGAGTGAATGAGTGAGGGAGAGATGGAGTGATGTAAAGAGGGAGTGAATGAATGATGTAAAGAGAGAGTGATGTAAAGAGGGAGTGAATGAGTGAGGGAGAGAGTGATGTAAAGAGAGAGAGTGATGTAAAGAGGGAGTGATGTAAAGAGGGAGTGAATGAGTGGGGAGAGAGTGATGTAAAGAGAGAGTGATGTAAAGAGGGAGTGATGTAAAGAGGGAGTGATGTAAAGAGAGAGTGATGTAAAGAGAGAGTGATGTAAAGAGAGAGTGATGTAAAGAGAGAGTGATGTAAAGAGAGAGTGATGTAAAGAGGGAGTGATGTAAAGAGAGAGTGATGTAAAGAGAGAGTGATGTAAAGAGGAAGTGATGTAAAGAGGGAGTGATGTAAAGAGAGAGTGATGTAAAGAGAGAGTGATGTAAAGAGGGAGTGATGTAAAGAGGGAGTGATGTAAAGAGAGAGTGATGTAAAGAGAGAGTGATGTAAAGAGAGAGTGATGTAGAGAGGGAGTGATGTAAAGAGGGAGTGATGTAAAGAGGGAGTGATGTAAAAAGGAAGTGAATGAGTGAGGAAAAGCGCGTGAACGGTTTATTTTTATGATCATGTGCTTTATTTTGCTTAATGTCTTATTAAATGAGCTTCTTTTTACTTTTACAGTTTTAATTCTACTGAGTAAAATGTCATTAAAGTTACAGGACTTCTACTGAGTAACATGTCATTAAAGTAACAGGTCTTCTACTGAGTAAAATGTCATTAAAGTAATGGGACTTGTACCGAGTAACATGTCATTAAAGTAACAGGACGTGTACTTGAGTTGGATATTTCAGTATTCTTTCCACCCCTGGTTATACCCTGGGGGTTGGGTGGTCAATCTGTGTGCATGTGTGTGCATGTGTGGTGTGTGTGGAGAACATGCACCATATCATATCATCTGGGGTCACACTACCCCGGGGAACAGGAGGAACTGAAGGAGGAAACATGTACCCAGACCTCCTGAGACATCCGTCATAGACTGAACCCTATACACAGTACCCAGACCCCCCCCCCCCCCTTCATAGACTGAACCATATGTTATAATGGTGCCGGAAGAAATGGCAGCAGTTTTACGGGCGCCCAACCAATTGTGCTATTATGTGTTTTGTTTTTTTGAGTTATTTGTAACTTATTTTGTACATAATGTTTCTGCCAACATATTTTACGGCAAAAAAAGAGCTTCTGGATATCAGGACAGCGATCACTCACCTCGGATTAGATGCACAGGATGTACTTCGAACACCAGACAAGGCCAACATCCCTGTCATTGGCAAGAGAAAGAGACGCAGGTACAGAGGACACAGAGCGGGGTGCCTCGTAAGGATCCGCCAACGGCTAAGTGGGAAAGCTGCCGTTACCGTCAGTATTACTCTCCAACGTACAATTATTGGACAATAAATTAGACGAGGTACGATCACGAATATCCTGCCAACGGGACATCAAAAACTGTAACATCTTATGTTTCACGGAATCGTGGCTGAATGACGATATGGATATTCAGCTAGCGGGATATACGCTGAACCGGGTAGATAGTACAGCACGAGGGGGGGGGGGGGGGGGGGGGGGTCTGTGCATATTTGTAAACAACAGCTGGTGCATGAAATAAGCAAACAGGAAACCGCTCATCCGGAGGCGGCACTCCTAGTGGCCGGGGACTTTAATGCAGGGAAACTTACAGTGCCTTGCAAAAGTATTCATCCCCCTTGGCATTTTTCCTACTTTCTTTCATTACAACCTGTAATTTAAATTGATTTTTATTTGGATTTCATGTAGTGGACATACACAAATAGTCCAAATTGGTGAAGTGAAATGAAAAAAATTACTTGATTCAAAAAATGATACAAAATAAAAAACGGAAAAGTGGTGCGTGCATATGTATTCACCCCCTTTGCTATGAGGCCCCCAAATAAGATCTGGTGCAACCAATTACCTTCAGAAGTCACATAATTAGTTAAATAAAGTCCACCTGTGTGCAATCTAAGTGTCACATGATCTGTCACATGATCTCAGTATATATACACCTGTTCTGAAAGGCAGGTTGTGGAGACGTACAGATCAGGGTTGGATAATAAAAAAATATCCAAAATTTTGAACATCCCACGGAGCACCATTAAATCCACTATAAAAAATGTTAAGAATATGGCACCACAACAAACGTGCCAAGAGAGGGCCGCCCACCAAAACTCACAGACCAGGCAAGGAGGGCATTAATCAGAGACGCAACAAAGAGATCAAAGATAACTTTGAAGGAGCTGCAAAGCTCCACAGCTGTCACGCCCTGACCTTAGAGATCCTTTTTATGTCTCTATTTTGGTTTGGTCAGGGCGTGAGTTGGGGTGGGTATTCTATGTTCTATGTTGGGTATTTCTTTGTGTTTGGCCGGGTGTGGTTCTCAATCAGAGGCAGCTGTCTATCGTTGTCTCTGATTGAGAACCATATTTAGGTAGCCCTTTTTTCCACCTGTCTTTGTGGGAAGTTGACTTTGTTTAGGGCACATAGCCTGTAGCTTCACGGTTTGTTTTTGTAGTGTTTATTGTTTTTGTTCGGCGTCTTTTCCCCAAATAAAATAAAATGTACGCTCACCACGCTGCACCTTGGTCCTCTGCTTTCAACAGCCGTGACAACAGCAGGGATTGGAGTATCTGTCCATAGGACCACTTTAAGCCATACACTCCACAGAGCTGGGCTTTACGGAAGAGTGGTCAGAAAAAAGCCATTGCTTTTAAGCAAACACGTTTGGTGTTTGTCAAAGGCATGTTGGAGATTCCCCAAACATATGGAAGAAGGTACTCTGGTCAGATGAGACTAAAATGTAGCTTTTTGGCCATCAAGGAAACCCTATGTCTGGCGCAAACCCAACACCTCTCATCACCCCGAGAACATCATCCCCACAGTGTAGCATGGTGGTGGCAGCATCATGCTGTGGGGATGTCTTCATCGGCAAGGACTGGGAAACTGGTCAGAATTGAAGGAATGACAGATGATGCTAAATACAGGGAAATTCTTGATGGAAACCTGTTTGTCTTCCAGAGATTTGAGACTGGGACAGAGTTACACCTTCCAGCAGAACAATGACCCTAAGCATACTGCTAAAGCAACACTCAAGTGGTTTAAGGGGAAACATTTAAATGTCTTGGAATGGCCTAATCAAAGCCTAGACCTCAATTCAATTGAGAATATGTGGTATGACTTGCTGTACACCAGCTGAACCCATCCAACTTGACAGAGCTGGAACAGTTTTGCCTTGAAGAATGGGCAAAAATCCCAGTGGCTAGATGTGCCAAGCTTATAGAGACATACCCCAAGAGACTTGCAGCTGTAATTACTGCAAAACGTGGCTCTACAAAGTATTGACTTTGGGTGGGTGAATAGTTATGCACGCTCAAGATTTCTGTTTTTTTTGTCTTATTTCTTTTTTGTTTCACAATAAAAAATATTTTGCATCTTCAAAGTGGTAAGCATGTTGTGTAAATCAAATGATAAACCCCCCCCCAAAAAATCTATTTTAATTCCAGGTTGTAAGGCAACAAAATAGGAAAAATGCCAAGGGGGTGAATACTTTCGCAAGCCACTGTAAATCAGTTTACCTAATTTCTATCAACATGTTAAATGCGCAACCAGAGGGAAAAAAATTCTAGATCACCTGTACTCCACACACAGAGACGCGTACAAAGCGTTCCCTCACCCTCCATTTGGTAAATCTGACCACAATTCTATCCTACTGATTCCTGCTTACAAGCAAAACATTAAAGCAGGAAGCAACAGTGACTCGGTCTATGAAAAAGTGGTCAAATGAAGCAGATGCTAAACTACAGGACTGTTTTGCTAGCACAGACTGGAACATGTTCCAGGACTCTTCCGATGGCATTGAGGAGTACACCACATCAGTCACTGGTTTTATCAATAAGTGCATCAAGGACGTCGTCCCCACAGTGACTGTACGTACATACCCCAACCAGAAGCCATGGATAACAGGCAACATTCGCACTGAGCTAAAGGGTAGAGCTGCCGCTTTCAATGTGCGGGACTCTAACCCGGAAGCTTATAAGAAATCCTGCTATGTCCTCCGATGCACCATCCAACAGGCAAAGCGTCAATACAGGGCTAAGATTGAATTGTACCACACCGGCTCCGACGCTCGTCTTATGTGGCAGGGCCTGCAAACTATTACAGACTACAAAGGGAAGCACTGACCATCGAGCTGACCAGTGACACGAGCCTACCAGATGAACTAAATCACTTCTATGTTCGCTTCGAGGCAAGCAACACTGAGGCATGCATGAGAGCATCAGCTGTTCCGGATGACTGTGTGATCACTCTCTCCGTAGCCGACGTGAGTAGGACCTTTAATCAGGTGACTACAGACCCGCAGAACTCACGTCCGTAGCCATGAAGTGTTTTGAAAGGCTGGTCATGGCTCACATCAACAGCATTATCCCAGAAACCCTAGACCCACTTCAATTTGCATAACGCCCCAACAGATCTACAGATTATGCAATCTCTAATGCACTCCACACTGCCCTTTCCCACCTGGACAAAAGGAACACCTACGTGAGAATGCTATTCATTGACTACAGCTCAGCGTTCAACACCATAGTACCCTCAAAGCTCATCACTAAGCTAAGGACCCTGGGACTAAACACCTCCCTCTGCAACTGGATCCTGGACTTCCTGACAGGCCACCCCCAGGTGGTGAGGGTAAGTAGCAACACACGTAGCCACGCTGATCCTCAACACTGGAGCCCCTCAGGGGTGCGTGCTCAGTCCCCTCCTGTACTCCCTGTTCACCCACGACTGCATGGCCGGGCACGACTCCAACACCATCATTAAGTTTGCAGATGACACAACAGTGGTAGGCCTGATCACCGACAACGATGAGACAGCCTATAGGGAGGAGGTCAGAGACCCGGCCGGGTGGTGCCAGATATACAACCTCTCCCTCAACGTAATCAAGACAAAGGAGATGATTGTGGACTACAGGAAAAGGAGGACCGAGCAAGCCCCCATTCTCATCGACGAGGCTGTAGTGGAGCAGGTTGAGAGCTTCAAGTTCCTTGGTGTCCACATCACCAACAAACTAGAATGGTCCAAAAACACCATGACAATGCCTATTCCCTCTCAGGAAACGAAAAATATTTGGCATTGGTCCTCAGATCCTCAAAAGGTTCTACAGCTGCAACATCGAGAGCATCCTGACTGGTTGCATCACTGCCTGGTACGGCAATTGCTCGGCCTCCGACCGCAAGGCACTACAGAGGGTAGTGCGTATGGCCCAGTACATCAATGGGGCTAAGCTGACTACCATCCAGGACCTCTACCACAGGTGGTGTCAGAGGAAGGCCCTAAAAATTTTCAAAGACCCCAGCCACAGACTGTTCTCTCTACTACCGCATGGCAAGCGATACCGGAGTGCCAAGTCTCGGACCAAAAGGCTCCTCAACAGCTTTTACCCCCAAGCCATAAGACTCCTGAACAGGCAATCAAATGGCTACCCGGACTATTTGCATTGTCCCACCCCCCCAACCCCTCTTTTACACGGCTGCTACTCTGTGTTTATCATATATGCATAGTCACTTTAACTATACATTCATGTACATACTACCTCAATTAGCCCGAATAACCGGTGCCTGCATATAGCCTCGCTACTGTATATAGCCTCGCTACTGTATATAGCCTCGCTACTGTTATAGTCTCGCTACTGTATATAGCCTCTCTACTGTTATAGCCTCGCTACTGTATATAGCCTCTTTACTGTATATAGCCTCTCTACTGTATATCGCCAACCTACTGTATATAGCCTCTCTACTGTATATAGCCTCTCTACTGTATATAGCCTCGCTACTGTATATAGCCTCGCTACTGTATATAGCCCTCTCTACTGTATATAGCCTCACTACTGTATATAGCCTCGCTACTGTATATAGCCTCTCTACTGTATATAGCCTCTCTGCTGTATATAGCCTCGCTACTGTATATAGCCTCTCTACTGTTATAGCCTCGCTACTGTATATAGCCTCGCTACTGTATATAGCCTCACTACTGTATATAGCCTCTCTACTGTATATAGCCTCACTACTGTATATAGCCTCGCTACTGTTATTTTCACTGTCTTTTTACTGTTGTTTTTATTTCTTTAGTTATCTATTGTTCACCTAATACTATTTTTTACTTCAAACTTGCACTGTTTTTTTTGGGCCTGTAAGTTAGCATTTCACTGTTGTATTCGGCACACGTGACAAACTTTCATTTGATTTGACATACAGTACCCAGGCTGCGTCGCCAATGGCACCCTATTCCCTACATAGCAGTGTTTTTCATCAACAATAACCATGATGTAAAATACTCGTCAACAACCTGTTTTTCCTGAATAAAACTATGACGATAACGAGACAAGATGCCCCGAGGGAAAAAAATTATAACGATTACAATTTCCTTTTCATTTTAGTCTATGAAAATGTGACGGGACGAGAATTCCACGGGAGACTAATGGATATTTAATTTGACACAAAGTTCTTTTCATCTGTTTTGTCCAATCCTATGCATGCATGGGAAATATTTAGTGCAATCCTCTCATCAAGCTGCCAGCTCAAGAGGAAGCTTCGCACTGTAACCAGTTCCTGTAATCTGGTACAGGTTATTAATCAATTTACCAGGGTGTTTACAAACACTACAGGAAAAAGATCATCCACATGTATTGATCACATAAAAAAATAAAAAAAGTTTACCTTTATTTAATTAGGCAAGTACTGTACTGTACTAATACTGTACTTTGTTCTAAAGCTGTATCTGTACCCACTGGATGCAGTGATCACAATATAGTGGATATATCCAGGAAAGCCCAAGTTCCAAAAGTTGGGCCTAAAATAGTGTATAAGAGATCATACAAAAGATTTTGTGGATGATGTTAAAAATATATATATATTTTTTTACCCTATTTTTTTCTCTCCTATTTCGATCTTGTCTCATCGCTGCAACTCCGCAACGGGCTCAGGAGAGGCGAAGGTAGAGTCATGCTTCCTCCGAAACATGAACTGCCAAACCGCGCTTCTGAACACCCGCCCGCTTAACCCAAAAGCCAGCCGCACCAGTGTCGGAAGAAAACACTGTTCTATTTACGACCACAAGGAGTCGCTAGAGCGCAATGAGCCAAGGAGTCGCTAGAGCGCAATGAGCCAAGGAGTCGCTAGAGCGCAATGAGCCAAGGAGTAGCTAGAGCGCAATGAGCCAAGGAGTCGCTAGAGCGCAATGAGCCAAGGAGTCACTAGAGCGCAATGAGCCAAGGAGTCGCTAGAGCGCAATGAGCCAAGGAGTCGCTAGAGCGCAATGAGCCAAGGAGTCGCTAGAGCGCAATGAGCCAAGGAGTCGCTAGAGCGCAATGAGCCAAGGAGTCGCTAGAGCGCAATGAGCCAAGGAGTCACTAGAGCGCAATGAGCCAAGGAGTCGCTAGAGCGCAATGAGCCAAGGAGTCACTAGAGCGCAATGAGCCAAGGAGTCGCTAGAGCGCAATGAGCCAAGGAGTCACTAGAGCGCAATGAGCCAAGGAGTCGCTAGAGCGCAATGAGCCAAGGAGTCGCTAGAGCGCAATGAGCCAAGGAGTCACTAGAGCGCAATGAGCCAAGGAGTCGCTAGAGCGCAATGAGCCAAGGAGTCACTAGAGCGCAATGAGCCAAGGAGTCGCTAGAGCGCAATGAGCCAAGGAGTCGCTAGAGCGCAATGAGCCAAGGAGTCGCTAGAGCGCAATGAGCCAAGGAGTCGCTAGAGCGCAATGAGCCAAGGAGTCGCTAGAGCGCAATGAGCCAAGTAATGCCCCCCAGGCCAAACCCCTCCCCTTACCCAGACGACGCTGGGTCAATTGTGCACCACCCTATGGGACTCCCGATAACGGTCGGTTGGGATACAGCCCGGGATCGAACCCAGGTCTGTAGGGACGCCTGTAGCAATGCAATGCTTTAGACACCTGCACCTTTCGGGCACTCGTCAATCTTTTGAACTGATATGAAGCCAGGACACCGGACTTGTAACTAACCTCAACTAGAAACAATGTTTACTCTCTCTCTTTCTTTCATGTAGGCTATTTTTAATTTGATCACATCAGAAGCTCTATTTTGTCCCTTGTGTGCTGCAATTACTTTGTCTGTGTTACCACTCTCACACTGTGGTCCACAAACGCCAGTTGCGATTGTTTTTTTTCTAAAAGAAAAATTACTGCTATTTGTACAGTAATATTTCTGTCATGTTTGGCAAGTTCATCCTCATTGTCTTCTAGGGGGAAAAACACTGTAATTTACCCCCCTTGACGGTTATGATGGGGAGAAAAATCTGAGCTGTAAATAGTTTAACCTGTAGCCAAGGCTTTATATAGCCGTTAATTATGGCTGGTATTGGTTACAATCTGCCACAATATCATTGTTACCAGCTAAGGGAAAATAGGCCTAGTTGGACAAGGCTATCTGAATGTGCACATGATGGAAGTTAGAGGTAGCCTCAATTTTCATTATTAGGTCACTAATATGGCTGTGACTAAAACTAGACTAAACTTGTCCACAGTTTTAGTCGACTGATAAAAACTAAAACTAACGAAGGATGAAATGAATCAAATGTGACTAAGACTAAAAGGTTTTGTAATACTAAATCTAAATCTAAAATAGCTGCCAAAATTAATAGTGCTACCATTTGCACTTCTTTTACCCAGGGCCCATAGGACTCTACTTTTAACCAGGGCCCATAGTTCTCTACTTTTAACCAGGGCCCAAAGGACTCTACTTTTAACCAGGGCCCATAGTTCTCTACTTTTAACCAGGGCCCATAGGACTCTACTTTTACCCAGGGCCCATAGTTCTCTACTTTTAACCAGGGCCCAAAGGACTCTACCTTTAACCAGGGCCCATAGTTCTTTACTTTTGACCAGGGCCTATAGGACTCTACTTTTACCCAGGGCCCATAGTTCTCTACTTTTAACCAGGGCCCAAAGGACTCTACTTTTAACCAGGGCTCATAGTTCTCTACTTTTAACCAGGGCCCAACGGACTCTACTTTTAACCAGGGCCCATAGGACTCTACTTTTAACCAGGGCCCATAGTTCTCTACATTTAACCAGGGCCCCTAGTTCTTTACTTTTGACCAGGGCCCCTAGGACTGTACTTTTGACCAGGGCCCATAGGACTCTACATTTAACCAGGGCCCATAGTTCTCTACATTTGACCAGGGCCCATAGTTCTTTACTTTTGACCAGGGCCCATAGGACTGTACTTTTGACCAGGGCCCATAGGACTCTATTGTTAACCAGGGCCCCTATGACTCTACTTTTGACCAGGGCCCATGGGACTCTACTTTTGACCAGGGCCCATGGGACTCTACTTTTAACCAGGGCACATAGGACTCTGGCTAAAAGTTGTGCACTTTGTATTGAACGAATGTCATTTGAGACACAGCCGAGACCTACTCTCAGCTCCTTAGACTGGACCATACTTAGACCCATAGCTTCCTCTGGTCAAACGTGACTTATAGACCGGCAGACTGCACGTCATCTAACATACAGATAAGCAGCTGTTTGTAAACAAGGCACATATGGTTGTGATTCCTGCTTCTGGATCCCAATCTTATTTTTGCATACTGAGTCTGACCCATCTAAACTAATGAGAACCTATCCAGGACTCACCCTTTGAATAACACTGCTATGCAGTATAGTTTCTCACTCTGTCCTGCATCTTTCTCTCTCAGTACTCCAACTCTTATTGCTGGCCACACTTGGAAGTCTGGAGTCATTACACAACTCTTAGTTATTGTCATGCTTGTCAGTCTGAAGTCATTCCTCCAACTCTTAGTTATTGTCATGCTTGGCAGTCTGGAGTCATTACACAACTCTCAGTTATTGTCATGCTTGGCAGTCTGAAGTCATTACACAACTCTTAGTTATTGTCATGCTTGTCAGTCTGGAGTCATTACACAACTCTCAGTTATTGTCATGCTTGGCAGTCTGAAGTCATTACACAACTCTTAGTTATTGTCATGCTTGGCAGTCTGGAGTCATTACACAACTCTTAGTTATTGTCATGCTTGTCAGTCTGGAGTCATTACACAACTCTTAGTTATTGTCATGCTTGGCAGTCTGAAGTCATTACACAACTCTTAGTTATTGTCATGCTTGGCAGTCTGGAGTCATTACACAACTCTTAGTTATTGTCATGCTTGGCAGTCTGGAGTCATTACACAACTCTTAGTTATTGTCATGCTTGGTAGTCTGGAGTCATTACACAACTCTTAGTTATTGTCATGCTTGGCAGTCTGAAGTCATTACACAACTCTTAGTTATTGTCATGCTTGTCAGTCTGAAGTCATTCCTCCAACTCTTAGTTATTGTCATGCTTGGCAGTCTGGAGTCATTACACAACTCTCAGTTATTGTCATGCTTGGCAGTCTGAAGTCATTACACAACTCTTAGTTATTGTCATGCTTGGCAGTCTGGAGTCATTACACAACTCTTAGTTATTGTCATGCTTGTCAGTCTGGAGTCATTACACAACTCTTAGTTATTGTCATGCTTGGCAGTCTGAAGTCATTACACAACTCTTAGTTATTGTCATGCTTGGCAGTCTGGAGTCATTACACAACTCTTAGTTATTGTCATGCTTGGCAGTCTGGAGTCATTACACAACTCTTAGTTATTGTCATGCTTGGTAGTCTGGAGTCATTACACAACTCTTAGTTATTGTCATGCTTGGCAGTCTGAAGTCATTACACAACTCTTAGTTATTGTCATGCTTGGCAGTCTGGAGTCATTACACAACTCTTAGTTATTGTCATGCTTGTCAGTCTGGAGTCATTACACAACTCTTAGTTATTGTCATGCTTGGCAGTCTTGAGTCATTACACAACTCTTAGTTATTGTCATGCTTGGCAGTCTTGAGTCATTACACAACTCTTAGTTATTGTCATGCGTGGCAGTCTGGAGTCATTACACAACTCTTAGTAATTGTCATACTTGGCAGTCTGGAGTCATTACACAACTCTTAGTTATTGTCATACTTGGCAGTCTGGAGTCATTACACAACTCTTAGTTATTGTCATGCTTGGCAGTCTGAAGTCATTACACAACTCTTAGTTATTGTCATGCTTGGCAGTCTGAAGTCATTACACAACTCTTAGTTGCTGTCATGCTTGGCAGGTCCTGCATCTTTCTCTCTCAGTACTCTCTCATTACTTTCTCAGTGCTCTCTCAGTACTCTCTCAGTCTGGAGTCATTCAGACAATGATTGTCAATACAATGCTTTCTTCATCACCAGTCTAATCATTGTCAGACAGACCGGTCAACCTTTTCTCATTAGACAGTCAATAGGAGTAGTTAGCTTGACGTTCATTATCCTGAAATGTACGCACCCGTGCACAACGATCCATAGTAGTAATCCTGGTTAGAATGCACAGTGTCATTCTTCAGTTGGGCATTCCAATTCCATTGTAGTAATTCTGGTTAGAATGCACAGTGTCATTCTTCAGTTGGGCATTCCAATTCCATTTAGTGGGAGTAGCTAGTTTGGCACGAATAAGAGTTTTTCTGCTTCCCAAAATGGCATCCTATACCCTACGGTCCCTGGTCAAAAGTAGTGCACTATGTAGGGAATAGGGTGCCATTTGAGATGGAGACTTTGCATAGCTGGACATTCCCCAGAGTGTATTTTTGTTAGTCTACAGGACCACGTGACATTAAACTGAGCAGATTAAAACGGGTCTTTGATTACCGTCCCCCCACAAGTTCAAAACTCTACCACTCAGATCAAACGAGGAAGAGAGGAGGAGGAGGAGGAGGGCAGTTCGGCTTCTAGATTAGTTGTGGTTAAACGGAGGGAGGGGTGGAGAGCAGAAGAAGGGAAAGGGGTTTTAAACAGTCCAACCACGCCAGACACTCTCTCTGTAGTGTACTGTAGCCACTGTTTGAAAACTACATGGCATTGCGCAGTTAGAACTCTTGCAATTTACTCATTCTAATTCTAATTCTAATTCTAATTCTATTTCTATGATGGAAAGGTTTATGGAATTCCGGGTCTAGAGATACTAGATCAGTTGTAATGTTCATATAATCAGAAATTAACAAAACATTTTGAAGAGGACTTCAAGTTAATAAGATATTCTCTCCTCATTGTACAATATAGTGCTGCCGCAGCGCAATAACAATAATAGTAGCAGATCTAATGGCGTTTCAATGATAACAACAACAAAAAAATATATGTTTCATTGACATAAGTAGTGCATCATGACTACTTAAATCATCACCACTACTGTATCTTGTTGAACTTTAGTCAATCCTGTACCCTACAGACAAAATAGTACTTTCCCTTGTCAACATCCTCCGGTTGGGTAACTTTTTAAGCCATTCACCCCCAAAACTAGATGTACTAAATGATACGTTCTTGGAAACTTATTTGAAAAAAAAAGAGGTTGATTTTTAGGGAGGAACTGCAAAGTGGACAGAGGTAAGGGGGAGTCTGAGAAGAAACCGACAGAGAGAGAAGAGAGTGAGTGGAAAGAGCGAGAGAGTGAGGGGAGAGAGAGAGCGATTGTGTGAGAGAGAGGGGGCTTAAGCATGAGGGGAGAGGAGTGAGGATGGATCAAACGCGCACTATCCTCGCATGACCATGATGACAACCACTTTATACTCCAAGACGTAATATTATTTTTCACTTCACGTTTCAGGATAACGGTATACAACAACCGCAAACTTTCTGAAATACAGTGACTTGATGGGAAAGTAACGGTTCTCTTCACCAAAACTATATCAAACTCTTCAAATACAACGTATATTAAAATATATATATATAGTGTTACCTTCATTGTTTCACAACTCATTTATCGTGCTTCATAACCCTCCGCGTAACTTTTTGGATGGTTTTGGGATAGATGAAAGAGAGATGACGGACTTATTTTGAAAGACTACTTGAACTGTGCTCAAATATATCTTTGAATCCAAAAATGGAATCGTCGCTTATGTACCTGTTTTTATCGTTGACGTTACCTGGAGTCATTTGGCGTGCGTCTTCGAATCCCTCACTGAACAATCTCCAACCCGCTCTGAGCCAATCCAGTTCAAATGGGGGGAGAGTAGCGAGCAGGCACAGGTAATGTATACTCTATTATCCCATAATAACCAGTCACTGTTGACGATACTTGCAATATGAGTCTACAGAAGTAACAGAACTGTATACCATTTCCACCACCTTATCCGGAGTGCGCAATAACGTTTCCTAGCCTCGCCAAGCTTCCTGATCTCCGGAGCTAACATATTTGCTCGCTACATATATGGAAACAGGAGGCATTTAAGACTTCTAGTTTTCAGTATCTTTGAGAAACATTGCGCAATCCCACACATGCTAAATGTATAGGATATTTTCTGAGTCACTCTTCCCTACAACACATTGCATTGATACTCTACTACAGTACAGACATTCATTGAGAAACAATCAAGAAGGGGAAAGGGGATACCTAGTCAGTTATGCAACTGAACGCGTTCAACTGAAATGTGTCTTCCCGCATTTAGCCCAACCACTCTGAATCAGAGCGGTGCCCGAAGGTTAACTTAATAGACATCCACGCATTCGGCGCCCAGTGGAACAGTGGGGGTAACTGCCTTGCTCAGGGCCTGGGAAACAGTGGGGGTAACTGCCTTGCTCAGGGCCTGGGAAACAGTGGGGGTAACTGCCTTGCTCAGGGCCTGGGAAACAGTGGGGGTAACTGCCTTGCTCAGGGCCTGGGAAACAGTGGGGGTAACTGCCTTGCTCAGGGCCTGGGAAACAGTCGGGTAACTGCCTTGCTCAGGGCCTGGGAAACAGTGGGGTAACTGCCTTGCTCAGGGCCTGGGAAACAGTGGGGTAACTGCCTTGCTCAGGGCCTGGGAAACAGTGGGGGTAACTGCCTTGCTCAGGGCCTGGGAAACAGTGTGGGTAACTGCCTTGCTCAGGGCCTGGGAAACAGTGGGGGTAACTGCCTTGCTCAGGGCCTGGGAAACAGTGGGGGTAACTGCCTTGCTCAGGGCCTGGGAAACAGTGGGGGTAACTGCCTTGCTCAGGGCCTGGGAAACAGTGGGGTAACTGCCTTGCTCAGGGCCTGGGAAACAGTGGGGTAACTGCCTTGCTCAGGGCCTGGGAAACAGTGGGGGTAACTGCCTTGCTCAGGGCCTGGGAAACAGTGGGGTAACTGCCTTGCTCAGGGCCTGGGAAACAGTGGGGGTAACTGCCTTGCTCAGGGCCTGGGAAACAGTGGGGGTAACTGCCTTGCTCAGGGCCTGGGAAACAGTGGGGGTAACTGCCTTGCTCAGGGCCTGGGAAACAGTGGGGTAACTGCCTTGCTCAGGGCCTGGGAAACAGTGGGGTAACTGCCTTGCTCAGGGCCTGGGAAACAGTGGGGTAACTGCCTTGCTCAGGGCCTGGGAAACAGTGGGGTAACTGCCTTGCTCAGGGCCTGGGAAACAGTGGGGGTAACTGCCTTGCTCAGGGCCTGGGAAACAGTGGGGTAACTGCCTTGCTCAGGGCCTGGGAAACAGTGGTGGTAACTGCCTTGCTCAGGGCCTGGGAAACAGTGGGGGTAACTGCCTTGCTCAGGGCCTGGGAAACAGTGGGGGTAACTGCCTTGCTCAGGGCCTGGGAAACAGTGGGGTAACTGCCTTGCTCAGGGCCTGGGAAACAGTGGGGTAACTGCCTTGCTCAGGGCCTGGGAAACAGTGGGGTAACTGCCTTGCTCAGGGCCTGGGAAACAGTGGGGTAACTGCCTTGCTCAGGGCCTGGGAAACAGTGGGGTAACTGCCTTGCTCAGGGCCTGGGAAACAGTGGGGGTAACTGCCTTGCTCAGGGCCTGGGAAACAGTGGGGGTAACTGCCTTGCTCAGGGCCTGGGAAACAGTGGGGGTAACTGCCTTGCTCAGGGCCTGGGAAACAGTGGGGTAACTGCCTTGCTCAGGGCCTGGGAAACAGTGGGGGTAACTGCCTTGCTCAGGGCCTGGGAAACAGTGGGGGTAACTGCCTTGCTCAGGGCCTGGGAAACAGTGGGGGTAACTGCCTTGCTCAGGGCCTGGGAAACAGTGGGGTAACTGCCTTGCTCAGGGCCTGGGAAACAGTGGGGTAACTGCCTTGCTCAGGGCCTGGGAAACAGTGGGGTAACTGCCTTGCTCAGGGCCTGGGAAACAGTGGGGTAACTGCCTTGCTCAGGGCCTGGGAAACAGTGGGGTAACTGCCTTGCTCAGGGCCTGGGAAACAGTGGGGGTAACTGCCTTGCTCAGGGCCTGGGAAACAGTGGGGGTAACTGCCTTGCTCAGGGCCTGGGAAACAGTGGGGGTAACTGCCTTGCTCAGGGCCTGGGAAACAGTGGGGGTAACTGCCTTGCTCAGGGCCTGGGAAACAGTGGGGTAACTGCCTTGCTCAGGGCCTGGGAAACAGTGGGGTAACTGCCTTGCTCAGGGCCTGGGAAACAGTGGGGTAACTGCCTTGCTCAGGGCCTGGGAAACAGTGGGGTAACTGCCTTGCTCAGGGCCTGGGAAACAGTGGGGGTAACTGCCTTGCTCAGGGCCTGGGAAACAGTGGGGTAACTGCCTTTCTCAGGGCCTGGGAAACAGTGGGGTAACTGCCTTGCTCAGGGCCTGGGAAACAGTGGGGTAACTGCCTTTCTCAGGGCCTGGGAAACAGTGGGGTAACTGCCTTGTTCAGGGCCTGGGAAACAGTGGGGGTAACTGCCTTGCTCAGGGCCTGGGAAACAGTGGGGGTAACTGCCTTGCTCAGGGCCTGGGAAACAGTGGGGTAACTGCCTTGCTCAGGGCCTGGGAAACAGTGGGGGTAACTGCCTTGCTCAGGGCCTGGGAAACAGTGGGGGTAACTGCCTTTCTCAGGGCCTGGGGAACAGTGGGGGTAACTGCCTTGCTCAGGGCCTGGGAAACAGTGGGGTAACTGCCTTGCTCAGGGCCTGGGAAACAGTGGGGGTAACTGCCTTGCTCAGGGCCTGGGAAACAGTGGGGGTAACTGCCTTTCTCAGGGCCTGGGGAACAGTGGGGGTAACTGCCTTGCTCAGGGCCTGGGAAACAGTGGGGTAACTGCCTTGCTCAGGGCCTGGGAAACAGTGGGGGTAACTGCCTTGCTCAGGGCCTGGGAAACAGTGGGGGTAACTGCCTTGCTCAGGGCCTGGGAAACAGTGGGGTAACTGCCTTGCTCAGGGCCTGGGGAACAGTGGGGTAACTGCCTTGCTCAGGGCCTGGGAAACAGTGGGGGTAACTGCCTTGCTCAGGGCCTGGGAAACAGTGGGGGTAACTGCCTTGCTCAGGGCCTGGGAAACAGTGGGGTAACTGCCTTGCTCAGGGCCTGGGAAACAGTGGGGGTAACTGCCTTGCTCAGGGCCTGGGAAACAGTGGGGGTAACTGCCTTGCTCAGGGCCTGGGAAACAGTGGGGGTAACTGCCTTGCTCAGGGCCTGGGAAACAGTGGGGGTAACTGCCTTGCTCAGGGCCTGGGAAACAGTGGGGGTAACTGCCTTGCTCAGGGCCTGGGAAACAGTGGGGGTAACTTCCTTGCTCAGGGCCTGGGAAACACTGGGGGTAACTGCCTTGCTCAGGGCCTGGGAAACAGTGGGGTAACTGCCTTGCTCAGGGCCTGGGAAACAGTGGGGGTAACTGCCTTGCTCAGGGCCTGGGAAACAGTGGGGGTAACTGCCTTGCTCAGGGCCTGGGAAACAGTGGGGGTAACTGCCTTGCTCAGGGCCTGGGAAACAGTGGGGGTAACTGCCTTGCTCAGGGCCTGGGAAACAGTGGGGGTAACTGCCTTGCTCAGGGCCTGGGAAACAGTGGGGTAACTGCCTTGCTCAGGGCCTGGGAAACAGTGGGGGTAACTGCCTTGCTCAGGGCCTGGGAAACAGTGGGGGTAACTGCCTTGCTCAGGGCCTGGGAAACAGTGGGGGTAACTGCCTTGCTCAGGGCCTGGGAAACAGTGGGGTAACTGCCTTGCTCAGGGCCTGGGAAACAGTGGGGGTAACTGCCTTGCTCAGGGCCTGGGAAACAGTGGGGTAACTGCCTTGCTCAGGGCCTGGGAAACAGTGGGGTAACTGCCTTGCTCAGGGCCTGGGGAACAGTGGGGGTAACTGCCTTGCTCAGGGCCTGGGAAACAGTGGGGTAACTGCCTTGCTCAGGGCCTGGGAAACAGTGGGGGTAACTGCCTTGCTCAGGGCCTGGGAAACAGTGGGGGTAACTGCCTTGCTCAGGGCCTGGGAAACAGTGGGGTAACTGCCTTGCTCAGGGCCTGGGAAACAGTGGGGGTAACTGCCTTGCTCAGGGCCTGGGAAACAGTGGGGGTAACTGCCTTGCTCAGGGCCTGGGAAACAGTGGGGGTAACTGCCTTGCTCAGGGCCTGGGAAACAGTGGGGGTAACTGCCTTGCTCAGGGCCTGGGAAACAGTGGGGGTAACTGCCTTGCTCAGGGCCTGGGAAACAGTGGGGGTAACTGCCTTGCTCAGGGCCTGGGAAACAGTGGGGTAACTGCCTTGCTCAGGGCCTGGGAAACAGTGGGGGTAACTGCCTTGCTCAGGGCCTGGGAAACAGTGGGGGTAACTGCCTTGCTCAGGGCCTGGGAAACAGTGGGGGTAACTGCCTTGCTCAGGGCCTGGGAAACAGTGGGGGTAACTGCCTTGCTCAGGGCCTGGGAAACAGTGGGGGTAACTGCCTTGCTCAGGGCCTGGGAAACAGTGGGGTAACTGCCTTGCTCAGGGCCTGGGAAACAGTGGGGGTAACTGCCTTGCTCAGGGCCTGGGAAACAGTGGGGGTAACTGCCTTGCTCAGGGCCTGGGAAACAGTGGGGGTAACTGCCTTGCTCAGGGCCTGGGAAACAGTGGGGTAACTGCCTTGCTCAGGGCCTGGGAAACAGTGGGGGTAACTGCCTTGCTCAGGGCCTGGGAAACAGTGGGGTAACTGCCTTGCTCAGGGCCTGGGAAACAGTGGGGTAACTGCCTTGCTCAGGGCCTGGGGAACAGTGGGGGTAACTGCCTTGCTCAGGGCCTGGGAAACAGTGGGGTAACTGCCTTGCTCAGGGCCTGGGAAACAGTGGGGGTAACTGCCTTGCTCAGGGCCTGGGAAACAGTGGGGTAACTGCCTTGCTCAGGGCCTGGGAAACAGTGGGGGTAACTGCCTTGCTCAGGGCCTGGGAAACAGTGGGGGTAACTGCCTTGCTCAGGGCCTGGGAAACAGTGGGGGTAACTGCCTTGCTCAGGGCCTGGGAAACAGTGGGGTAACTGCCTTGCTCAGGGCCTGGGAAACAGTGGGGGTAACTGCCTTGCTCAGGGCCTGGGAAACAGTGGGGGTAACTGCCTTGCTCAGGGCCTGGGAAACAGTGGGGGTAACTACCTTGCTCAGGGCCTGGGAAACAGTGGGGGTAACTGCCTTGCTCAGGGCCTGGGAAACAGTGGGGTAACTGCCTTGCTCAGGGCCTGGGAAACAGTGGGGGTAACTGCCTTGCTCAGGGCCTGGGAAACAGTGGGGGTAACTGCCTTGCTCAGGGCCTGGGAAACAGTGGGGGTAACTGCCTTGCTCAGGGCCTGGGAAACAGTGGGGGTAACTGCCTTGCTCAGGGCCTGGGAAACAGTGGGGTAACTGCCTTGCTCAGGGCCTGGGAAACAGTGGGGGTAACTGCCTTGCTCAGGGCCTGGGAAACAGTGGGGGTAACTGCCTTGCTCAGGGCCTGGGAAACAGTGGGGGTAACTGCCTTGCTCAGGGCCTGGGAAACAGTGGGGTAACTGCCTTGCTCAGGGCCTGGGAAACAGTGGGGGTAACTGCCTTGCTCAGGGCCTGGGAAACAGTGGGGTAACTGCCTTGCTCAGGGCCTGGGAAACAGTGGGGGTAACTGCCTTGCTCAGGGCCTGGGAAACAGTGGGGGTAACTGCCTTGCTCAGGGCCTGGGAAACAGTGGGGTAACTGCCTTGCTCAGGGCCTGGGAAACAGTGGGGGTAACTGCCTTGCTCAGGGCCTGGGAAACAGTGGGGTAACTGCCTTGCTCAGGGCCTGGGAAACAGTGGGGTAACTGCCTTGCTCAGGGCCTGGGAAACAGTGGGGGTAACTGCCTTGCTCAGGGGAAGAACGACATCTTTTTTTTTTTTACATTATCAGCTCGGGGATTCGATCCAGCAACCTTTCGGGTTACTGGCCCAACGCTCTAACCACTAGGACTACCTGCCCGCACCTGAAGCAGTAGTTCATGCTTTATAACATGCTTTAGGAAACAATTTGTGAAACGTTAGTCTATAGTGTGTAGCCTATAATCATATGTCACAGTTGATGACATTGTAATGGGAGTCCTATTTGAAGCTAAGCCACCAGCAGGGAAGCAACATGTGCAGTAGTATGACTCCCCTGGTCCTACTGACAGAATGGCTATTATTGTCATGACTGTAATGGAGCTGAGCTTTAGGGGCCCCTGTGGAGGAGACCTCACCCGGAGTACCCTTAAAATGAAATGAGGAGTGTGTGTGTGTGAGAGAGAGAGAGAGAGAGAGAGAGAGAGAGAGAGAGAGAGTGTGTATGTGTCTGCTAGCTACTGTGACTCAGTAAGTTTCAAAGGGTCTGACCTCTATATAAACACTGTTAGGGTCTGACCTCTATATAAACACTGTTAGGGTCTGACCTCTATATAAACACTGTTAGGGTCTGACCTCTATATAAACACTGTTAGGGTCTGACCTCTATATAAACACTGTTAGGGTCTGATCTCTATATAAACACTGTTAGGGTCTGACCTCTATATAAACACTGTTAGGGTCTGACCTCTATATAAACACTGTTAGGGTCTGACCTCTATATAAACACTGTTAGGGTCTGACCTCTATATAAACACTGTTAGGGTCTGACCTCTATATAAACACTGTTAGGGTCTGACCTCTATATAAACACTGTTAGGGTCTGATCTCTATATAAACACTGTTAGGGTCTGACCTCTATATAAACACTGTTAGGGTCTGACCTCTATATAAAACACTGTTAGGGTCTGACCTCTATATAAAACACTGTTAGGGTCTGATCACCTCCCTTTAATACACTCCGCTACTGGGTACAGTAGTACTGTACTCCGTCACTTAGTCAGTCAGTGTTGGTCGGTGGGATGTAGGCCAGACAATCCGACTCAGAAGTCTTTTATCTGCACTCCTGGTGAAAATCACTGGACTGAGAAGAGAGAGGAGTAGCTACCCAGAACCCAAGGGCTGTGTCCCAACTGGCACACACTCCCTTTATAGTGGCGTACTTATAACCAGAGCCCTGGTCAAAAGTAGTGTACTAGAGAGGGAATAGTGTGTAATTTAAGACGTAGCCCAGGGCTGCTACTGCGTTAGGGGAAGGAATGTTGTTGGTTGGCCCTTTGTGCTACCGCTTACACTTAGACATCTGTTTGAACTCTGAGATGTGTTTTGACAGATGTGTGAAGTATTCCATAAGTAGAGAATATTTATTACAAAACGTATGACTCATGATCTCAGGGCTCTTCTACTCCCCTGTCCGTTTATTTAGTTAACGGTTAGTTAGATTTCATCTTGACTTATGAGGATGACTGTGTCATATACAGTACCAGTCAGAAGTTTGGACACACCTACTCATTCAAGGGTTTTTCTTTATTTTTTTAAACTATTTTCTACATTGTAGAATAATAGTGAAGACATTAAACTATGAAATAACACATATGGAATCATGTAGTAAACAAATAAGTGTTAAAAAGTGATTCTTCAAAGTAGCCACCCTTTGCCTTGATGACAGCTTTGCACACTCTTGGCATTCTCTCAACCAGCTTGACCTGGAATGCTTTTCCAACAGTCTGGAAGGAGTTTCCACATATGCTGAGCACTTGTTGGCTGCTTTTCCTTCACTTTGTGGTCCAACTCATCCCAAACCATCTCAATTGGGTTGTGGTCGGGTGATTGTGGCAGCCAGGTCATATGATGCAGAACTCCATCACCCACCTTCTTGGTCAAATAGCCCGTACACAGCCTGGAGGTGTGTTGGGTCATTGTCCTGTTGAAAAACAAATTATAGTCCCACCTAAGTGCAAACCAGATGGGATGGCATATCGCTGCAGATTGCTGTGGTAGCCATGCTGGTTAAGTGTGCCTTGAATTCTTAATAAATAACAGACAGTGTCACCAGCAAAGCACCATCACACCTCCTCCTCCATGCTTCACGGTGGGAATCACACACATGCAGAAATCATCCGTTCACCTACTCTGCGTCTCACAAAGACACAGCGGTTGGAACCAAAATTCTCAAACTTGTACTCATCAGACCAAAAGGACAGATTTCCACCGGTCTAATGTCCGTTGCTCGTGTTCCTTGGCACAAGCAAGTCTCTTCTTCTTTTGGTGTCCTTTAGTAGTGGTTTCTTTGCAGCAATTCAACCATGAAGGCCTGATTCACACAGTCTCCTCTGAACAGTTGATGTTGAGATGTGTCTGTTACTTGAACTCTGTGAAGCATTTATTTGTGCTGCAATTTCTGAGGCTGGTAACTCTAATGAACTTATCCTCTGCAGCAGAGGTAACTCTGGGTCTTCCTTTCCTGTGGCGGTCCTCATGAGAGCCAGTTTCATCATAGCGCTTGGTGGTTCTTGCGACCGCACTTGAAGAAACTTTCAAAGTTCTTGACATTTTACGGATTGACTGACCTTCATGTCTTAAAGTAATGATGGACTGTCATAACTGATTGCTCTAACGCATGAACTTTTAACAAGGCACACCTGTTAACTGAAATGCATTCCAGGTGACTACCTCATGAAGCTGGTTGAGAGAATGCCAAGAGTGTGCAAAGCTGTCATCAAGGCAAAGGGTGGCTACTTTGAAGAATCTCAAATATAAAGTATATTTTTATTTGTTTTATCACTTTTTTTTTATTACTACATGATGTTATTTCATTGATTTATTTTTATTTTTTATTTAACTAGGCAAGTCAGTTAATAACAAATTCTTATTTACAATGACGGCCTACCCCGGCCAAACCCTAACCCAGACGACGCTGGGACAATTGTGCACCGCCCGATGGTACTCCCAATTACGTCCGGTTGTGAAACAGCCTGAAATCGAACCAGGGTCTGTAGTGACGCCTCAAGCACTGAGATGCAGTGCCCTAGAACGCTGAGCCACTCAGGTGTTATTTCATAGTTCTGATATCTTCACTATTATTCTACAATGTAGAAAATAGTTAAAATAAAGAAAAACCATTGAATGAGTAGATGTGCCCAAACTTTTGACTGGTACTGTATGATGTTAATTGGTATTTGGTATTTTGGTATTTTATTAGGATCCTCATTAGCTGTTGCAAAAGCAGCAGCTACTCTTCCTGGGGTCCACACAAAACATGAAACACAATACAAATAGTGAATTGAATTGATAATGAATTGATGATCTTTTGTCCTCTGAGAGACCTATACTCATCCACGATTATAAAGAGAAATCGGCTGGTATTTATCAAGAGCCTAAAATATAAATACACCTCCATACAAGGCTACAATTCAGCCCAAAAACCTCTGTCTGCATTGATGTAAGGTGTATAAAAATAATGTCAGCAAACTTTGCTATCATACACACATTGTATATTTTAGCTAACACTCCGGCTAAACAGTGAGGGAGTTTTTGGACGGAAGCTTCTGTCCCAAACTGTCTGAAGGAGGCCAGAGACATTAGAGAGAGAGAGAGAGAGAGAAAGAGAGAGAGAGTGTGTTTGTAAGAGAGAGCAAGCTCAAGTGAGAGAGGGAGAGAGGGAGAGAGAGAGAGAGATGGAGAGAGAGAGAGATGGAGAGAGAGAGAGACAGGTAGAGGGAGAGAGAGAGAGAGAGAGATGGAGAGAGAGAGAGAGATGGAGAGAGAGAGAGAGAGAGATGAGAGAGAGAGATGGAGAGAGAGAGACAGGTAGAGGGAGAGAGAGATAGAGAGAGAGAGAGAGAGAGAGAGAGATGGAGAGAGAGAGAGATGGAGAGAGACAGGTAGAGGGAGAGAGAGAGAGAGAGAGAGAGATGGAGAGAGAGAGAGATGGAGAGAGAGAGAGACAGGTAGAGGGGAAGAGAGAGAGAGAGAGAGATGGAGAGAGAGAGAGAGAGAGAGAGAGAGAGAGAGAGAGAGAGAGAGAGAGAGAGAGAGAGAGAGAGAGAGAGAGAGAGGAGAGAGAGAGAGAGAGAGAGAGGAGAGAGAGAGAGAGAGAGAGAGAGAGAGAAGAGAGCGAGAGAGAGAGAGAGAGAGAGAGAGAGAGAGAGAGAGAGAGAGAGAGAGAGAGGATCCAGATTGCAGGTTATTTGACCAAAGTTCTTAATTGGTACAAAATATATTAGGTTCTGCACACACTATAATGACTAAGCTCAAATGGCTCAACTGGACACCTTAATGAGGCAGTGAATGAACTGAGAGAGAATGCACTTAGGGCATTCTACGCCATTAGAAAACAAATTCAAATTGAAATACCTATACAGATTTGGCTAAAACTAATTGAATGTGTAATTGAACCAATTGCACTTTATGGCAGCGAGGTGTGGGGTCCACTTGCAAAACAAGATTTCACCCAATGGGACAAACACACTTTTGAAACCCTGCATGCAGAGTTTTGTAAGATTCTCCTACATGTCCAGAGGAAACTACAAACAATGCACGCAGGGCAGAATTCACAAACCTGTTCTACTAACACACTGAAGCCTCAGGACCAGAACATTCAATCAATCAGAATGAACCAAATTACAACACAGTCAAAACAAAACTACATTACTTATTGGGAAACACAAGCACAAGCACAAAGCAAAATGCAGTGCTATCTGGCCCTAAATCGACAGTACACCGTGGCTAACTATTTGACCATGGTTACTGATCAAAACCTTAGAAAAACCTTGACAAAGTACAGGCTCAGTGAGCACAGCCGTGCCATTGAGAAGGTTAGACACAGGAAAACCTGGCTCCCTGTAGAGGAAAGGCTGTGCAACCACAGCAGAACCTGAGACAGCTGCATTTCCTGACAAAATGTCAAAAATATAAAACAATTAGAGAGTGTCATTTCCCCAAATTTGAAACCCTCTCTGATGAGGATAGGCTACCCTTCCTGCTGGGGGAGGACGCAGACAGACAGACAGACAGGCAGACAGACGGAGAGAGAGAGAGAGAGAGAGGAGAGATGGAGAGAGAAAGATGGAGTGAAAGAGGCCCAGAGATGCTTGCAAGATATTTTGAGAGTGTGTGCAAGGGAGAGAGAGTGTCATTTCCCCACATTTGAAACCCTCTCTGATGAGGATAGGCTACCCTTCCTGCTGGGGGAGGACGCAGACAGACAGACAGGCAGACAGACGGAGAGAGAGAGGAGAGATGGAGAGAAAGAGGGGCAGAGATGCTTGCAAGATATTTTGAGAGTGTGTGCAAGGGAGAGAGAGTGAGCCCCTGCTGATCTTTACAAGGAGACCAGGGCTTGACCAAGCCATGACCTCTAGGTCATAGTTCAAAGATCATCTCCTCTCTTCTAAGTTCATTGAATTCCTCTTGGACACAGTGCAACCCCCTTGAAGTCTAAACTAAGATCAAAGGTGCGTCCCAAATGGCAGCCTATTCCCCACACGGTGCACTACTTTTGACCAGTCTCATAGGACCGTGGGCAAAAGTAGTGCACTAAATAGGGAACAGAGTGCCATTTTTGACACATTCCATGGCCTACAGAAGGATTTGACATTCCTCTCCACTCATCTCTTTGTTGTAGCATTACCTTCCTCTACCCTTCAGTCTTTTCTGGGCTAGTTAATATGGTTGCCCATGTTTCCACCGATTCTACCTTAATAAAGGGACATTTCACCGCTGCTCTATTTCACTGCATATCACCCTTATTATGGTATTAAAATATCATATGTGTAATTTAAAGAAATTGAATTTATTCCCTACACGCAAATACAAGCATTTCTGTATCTCACGGGTAGAAACGGGCCAGCTACATTTCCTGGTTGTAAGCAAACCAGAATATCCAGAATTCATATGTATTTCAGGACGTAGTGCTGCCCGGTGGACGTTTATCCAGCTGATGTGAGAAATATATATATATATTTTTTTTACAAATGTCAGTGTTTGTAGCCAGCACTTTCAGCCAGAGAGGATTTCTAAACGGACCTGAAGTCACAACATTGCCACAGCTCCAAAGCCTGCTAAACCAGGTGCCATTACCCCCAAAACAAGTAGACTTGATTGAAATGTTGTGTTCTGGACATCATCAAGACTCATGGAAGAATGTTCTAGGATGACAGATGAGTCAAAAGTATAACCATTTGGATAACATGGGTAACATTATGCCGTGTCGTCGAACTTTGGAAAGTGATGCTATTCCATCAATTTTCACCTTCACGTCAAAGAGGAAGGCATCCGATCAGCCAACATCAGATCAGCAGGAAATAAGTCAAGCTGAGGTAACGTAGCTAACTAGCTTACTTAACTAGCTAGCTAACTAGCTTACTTAACTAGCTAGCTAACTACATTTGTTTATCTAAACCAAAATCTAGCTAGCTAGCTTTCATAATTCACTGGCTAGACATTCCAAAGCATATACTTGTAATTAGCCAGCTGCTATCCGGTGATGTGATTTGTAACTTTGCAAGCTAACGTTAGTTTCGCTAGCTTTACTAACTACCGCAGAGGCTAACGTGACTATTTTGTTCTATTTAGAGTCCGAACCCATCAACATCTGCCGAGGCGTCAACATCAAGCTTAGCACAGGGAACTTAGTGTAAGTCACTTTCTAAAAACATACGAAAATCTACAAAATCTTTCCATGACTCCATTATGAGCAAATAAATATACTGGAACTATAGGCATAAACATGACCTGTGTCTTGTTGTCATCGTTTGGGGTGTTTACAAGTAGGCTAGAACATCAACTGTAGTTTTCTCTGTATTTTGGAGGCTTCGTTGATTGTTCATGCAAGGCTTGAAGTCTAAATTGGAGAAAATGAAGTATTACTAAGGACGGGACGGTGTGGGTGAATGACCCGTGTCTGTTTGGGGTGGGTGTTGTGTGTGTGTGAAGGTTAGTCGGCATGATCTATTGACAGGAGATGTGTGGGTGGGTATAGTACCTTGTTTGAGTGTGTATCGATGGGGACAATGTAGTAACATGTTGGATAATCACTGACTACTGTGTGTCCTACAGACTCATCCTGCTACTGACCTTGACACCAGCTTTAGTAGTACAGAGCCTGTAGACACATTGGATGAAAGCTGACCTTGACACCAGCTTTAGTAGTACAGAGCCTGTAGACACATTGGATGAAAGCTTTCACCCTGGAATGAACTCAAGATCAACATCATCTGACTTTGAAATAAGCCAGGACAGCGAAATGTATTTATGAAAGCACAATCCCCTCTTGAGAAAACAAAATCACCAACACACAAGCCAAGTGTTCTTCAAACTTGTCACACCCATGCAGCCAGTTCTTTGGCATGAGGGAAGAAGGCTGTTAGTATGCTATTCTAGACTATTCACTCTACTGTTGGCTCTACTCAACAGCACAACTGTAGGTGCTCATACACTACAATACACAACTAGACTGTCTACAAGTCAAACCCCACCTCAAACTTTTCACATCTTTGGTAACAGCCCATCTCCACGCCCCATTATTGACTCTGAGTAACAAAACACATACCAGTCTACTATAACATTTTTATTTTGTTTACAGAGGAACATGGTTTCTTGTATGGTTACACATCCTCACGATCAGGCTTCATGTCTTTCCAGGAGACTTGTAGTACAAACAACTCTTCTGCCAAAGCAGTGGGTGGTTAAGAAAGTGTACGAGAGGCTTGTCCACCTGACTGTGGAGTGCAGAAAAGGGCCAGACGGTTGTCTACAACGAGCCTGAGTCACAGCTCCCCAAAACCCAACATCCCTGCCAACATCGCCTCAGCTCCAAAGCCTGCTAAACCAGGTGCCATTACCCCCAAAACAAGTAGACTTGATTGAGATGTTGTGTTCTGGACATCATCAAGACTCTTGGAAGAATGTTCTATGGTGACAGATGAGTCAAAAGTATAACCTTTAGGATAACGTGGGTACCATAATGTCTGGCAAAAACCAAAACACTGCATTCCACAGTAAGAACCTCATAGCAACGGTCCAGCATGGTGGTGGTAGTGTGATGGTTTGGGGATGCTTTGCTGCCTCAGGACCTGGACGACTTGCCTTTATAGAGGAAACCATGAATTCTGCTCTGTATCAGAGAATTCTACAGGAGAATGTCAGGCCCATCTGTCTGTGAGCTGAAGCACAGCTGGGTCATGCAGAAGGACAATGATCCAAAACACACAATCAAATCTACATGAAATTGGCTAAAAAGCAACAAATTTGAAGTTTTGGAATGGCCAAAAGTCCAGACCTATTCCCAATTGAGATGTGACAGGACTTGAAACGAGCAGTTCACGCTTGAAAACCCACAAATGTCGCTGAGTTACAGCAGTTGTGCATGGAAGAGTGGGCCAGAATTCCTCCACAGTGATGTGAGAGACTGATCAACAACTACAGGAAGTGTTTGGTTAGAGTCATAGCAGCTAATGTTTGGCACAACCAGTTATTGAGTGTACGGGAGCAATTACTTTTTCACACAGGGGCATTGGGTGTTGCATCCAATTTGTAAGTCGCTCTGGATAAGAGCGTCTGCTAAATGACTTAAATGTAAATGTAAATGCATAACTTTGTTCATGAAATAAATTAATGTAATTGTTGTGTTATTTGTTCACTCAGGTTCTCTTTATCTAATATTAGGTTTTGGTTGAAGATCTGAAAACATTCAGCATTAAAAATATGCAAAAGTAGAGAAAATTAGAAAGGGGGCAAATGCTTTTTCACGGCACTGTATGTATATAATAGTGTTTTAAATAATATTTTTTACAAGTGTACTGACAAGTGACTAAATGACTCCAGCTGCATCAGAAACCAATAAAGTGCTGACTTTTGAATCAATTCATTGTGATATTCATGAAACTTATTTGGATAAACTAGCTTCAGTCTTATTGCTAAAACAAATGATGCAGGGAGTTGGTGTATCATTTAAACTTTAATTAGTTGACAAGTACAGTCCTGGCCAAAAGTTTTGAGAATGACACAAATATTAATTTCCACAAAGTTTGCTGCTTCAGTGTCAGATGTTACTATGGAATACTAAAGTATAATTACAAGCATTTCATAAGTGTCAAAGGCTTTTATTGACAATTACATGAAGTTGATATATATATATATTATACATATTTGCAGTGTTGACCCTTCTTTTTCAAGACCTCTGCAATCTGCCCTGGCATGCTGTCAATTAACTTCTGGGCCACATCCTGACTGATGGCAGCCCATTCTTGCATAATCAATGCTCGGAGTTTGTCAGAATTTGTGGGCTTTTGTTTGTCCACCCGCCTCTTGAAGATTGACCACAAATTCTCAATGGGATTAAGGTCTGGGGAGTTTCCTGGCCATGGACCCAAAATATCGATGTTTTGTTCAACCGAGCCACTTAGTTTTCACTTTTGCCTTATGGCAAGGTGCTCCATCATGCTGGAAAAGACATTGTTCGTCACCAAACTGTTCCTGGATGGTTGGGAGAAGTTGCTCTCGGAGGATGTGTTGGTACCATTCTTTATTCATGGCTGTGTTCTTAGGCAAAATTGTGAGTGAGCCCACTCCCTTGGCTGAGAAGCAACCCCACACATGAATGGTCTCAGGATGCTTTACTGTTTTGTTTTTTTCGGATGCCATAAAGGGGAAGGGGATTCAGAGAAAATACCCCAGTCCTCAGCAGTCCAATCCCTGTACCTTTGCAGAATATCAGTCTGTCCCGGATGTTTTTCCTGGAGAGAAGTGGCTTCTTTGCTGAACTTCTTGACCCCAGGCCATCCTCCAAAAGTCTTCGCCTAACTGTGCGTGCAGATGCACTCGCACCTGCCTGCTGCCATTCCTGAGCAAGCTCTGTACTGGTGGTGCCCCGATCCCACAGCTGAATCAACTTTAGGAGACGGTCCTGGCACTTGCTGGACTTTCTTGGGTGCCCTGAAGCCTTCTTCACAACAATTGAACCGCTCTCCTTGAAGTTCTTGATGATCCGATAAATGGTTGATTTAGGTGCAATCTTACTGGCAGCAATATCCTTGCCTGTGAAGCCCTTTTTGTGCAAAGCAATGATGACGGCACGTTTCCTTGCAGGTAAGCATGGTTGACAGAGGAAGAACAATGATTCCAAGCACCGCCCTCCTTTTGAAGCTTCCAGTCTGTTATTCGAACTCAATCAGCATGACAGAGTGATCTCCAGCCTTGTCCTCGTCAACACTCACACCTGTGTTAACGAGAGAATCACTGACATGATGTCAGCTGGTCCTTTTGTGGCAGGGCTGAAATGCAGTGGAAATGTTTTTGGGGGATTCAGTTAATTTGCATGGCAAAGGGGGACTTTGCAATTAATTGCAATTCATCTGATCGTTCTTCATAACATTCTGGAGTATATGCTAATTGCCATCATACAAACTGAGGCAGCAGACTTTGAAAATTAATATTGGTGTCATTCTCAAAACTTTTGGCCACGACTGTAAACATGTCTCAATAAAACAGTAGATTAGTCTTGTCACTATAGCAAATAAGTAGACATGTGTTGTATTGAAGACAAAGTTTATTTGCTCTGGAGACCGAGGTGAGTTTACACAGCAGTACGCAGGAACAGTTATGGCAATGTATGACAAAGTATAGAGTAGCAGAAAAATATACTATTAACACCATAGAATAAATACTACAGCTCTACAAAGGGAATACTTGGATATGGTGTTTTTTGGTGGTGCAGTGAATGGTTCGGAGTTTTTTTTATATATTTTTATTTCACCTTTATTTAACCAGGTAGGCTAGTTTAGAACAAGTTTTCATTTACAACTGCGACCGGGACAAGATAAAGCAAAGCAGTTCGACAAATACAACAACACAGAATAAACAAACATACAGTCAATAATACAGTAGAAAAAAATAGTGGCAAGGTAATTATGATACGAGGAGTCACTTTGATACAAGGAGAGACGGTTGTTCAGGGATCTTTCACATATCCTCCTGAGAGTCATCAATGTCTTTGTATCTAAGCGGTATTGTCTGTAAGACAAAAACTAAAACTCTATTACACATTCATGGCCAATCGTTGTGTACCATCTGTATTCCTACTGTAGCAACGTGGTGTAGAATTAACCAATAAGGCACGAGGGGGTGTGGTATATGGCCAATACGGCTAAGGGCTGTTCTTAGGCACGACGCAGCCCTTAGCCGTGGTATTGGCCATATACCACAAACCCCAGAAGTGCCTTATTGCTATTATAAACAAGTTACCAATGTAACATAATTATGACTGGAACAACCTCTTATCACTAATAATTATCTAGTGAGACTGGAACACCCTCTCATCACTAATAATTATCTAGTGAGACTGGAACACCCTCTCATCACTAATAATTATGACTGGAACACCCTCTCATCACTAATAATTATGACTGGAACACCCTCTCATCAGTCATAATTATGACTGGAACACCCTCTCATCAGTCATAATTATGACTGGAACACCCTCTCATCAGTCATAATTATGACTGGAACACCCTCTCATCAGTCATAATTATGACTGGAACACCCTCTCATCAGTCATAATTATGACTGGAACACCCTCTCATCAGTCATAATTATGACTGGAACACCTCTCATCAGTCATAATTATGACTGGAACACCCTCTCATCACTAATAATTATCTAGTGAGACTGGAACACCCTCTCATCACTAATAATTATCTAGTGAGACTGGAACACCCTCTCATCAGTCATAATTATGACTGGAACACCCTCTCATCACTAATAATTATCTAGTGAGACTAGAACACCTCCCATCACTCACGAGCAAAGGGGGTTGGTGGCACCTTGGTTGGGGAGGACAGGCTCGTGGTAGTGGCAGGAGTGGAATCAGTGGAATAGTATCAAACACATGGTTTCCATTGGCTCTGTTCCAGCCAAAATTCTGAGCCGTTCTCCCCTCAGCAGCCTCCACTGTGGGAGACTGGAAAAACACCCCAAATACTGTATAGCGATGAAGTTTCCCTTTCAGGACTGATGATGAGCTGTAGCGCCGATGTTCAGCTCCATAGCGCCACACACACACACACACACACACACACACACACACACACACACACACACACACACACACACACACACACACACACACACACACACACACACACACACACACACAAGCACCCTGTTGAACAAAGTATAACATGTTACACACACACACACACACACAAGCACCATATTGAACGCAGTATAACATGTTACACACACACACACACACACACACACACACACACACACACACACACACACACACACACACACACACACACACACACACACACACACACACAAGCATCCTGTTGAACGCAGTATAAAATATTACACAGACACACACACACACACACACACACACACACACACACACACACACACACACACACAAACACCCTGTTGAACGCAGTATAGCCTATTACAAACACAGGGGCAGTCAATAACACAATAGAAAAGTCTATATACAGTGTGTGCAAATGTAGTCAGATTAGGGAGGTAAGGCAATAAAGATGAATATGCAAGTAGAGGTACTGGGGTGCAAAGGAGCAAAAAACATGTATAACAATATGGGGATGAGGTAGTTGGATGGGCTATTTACAGATGGGTGGTGTACAGAAAGCAATGATCGGTAAGCTGCTCTGACAGCTGATGCTTAAAGTGAGTGAGGGAGCTATGAGTCTCCAGCTTCAGTGATTTTTGCAATTCGTTCCAGTCATTGGCAGCAGAGAACTGGAAGGAAAGGTGGCCAAAGGAGGAGTTGGCTTTGGGGTTGACCAGTTTGGCGACAAATATGAAGCGATGGCCAGCCGACGAGAGCATACAGGTCGCAGTGGTAGGTAGTATATGGGGCTTTTCCATACAGTAAGTACAAGAAACTTATTTCTCTCAAATGTTGTGCACAAATTTGGTCACATCCCTGTGAGCATTTCCCCTTTGCCAAGATAATCCATCCACCTGGCAGGTGAGGCATATCAAGAAGCTGATTAAACAGCATGATCATTACACAGGTGCACCTTGTGCTGGGGGACATTAAAAGGCCACTCTAAAACGTGCAGTTTTGTCACACAACACAATGCCACAGATGTCTCAAGTTTTGAGGGAGTGTGCAATTGTCATGCAGACTGCAGGAATATCTACCAGAGCTGTTGCCAGAAAATGTAATGTTCATTTCTCTACCATAAACCGCCTCCAACGCCATCTTAAAGAATTTGGCAGTACGCCCAACCGGCATCACAACCGCAGACAACGTGTAACCACGCCAGCTCAGGACCTCCACATCCGGCTTCTTCACCCGTGGGATCGTCTGAGACCAGCCACTCGGACAGCTGATGAAACTGAGTATTTCTGTCTGTAATAAAAAACCTTTTGTGGGAAAAAACGTATTCTGATTGGCTGGGCCTGGCTCCCCAGTGGGTGGGCATATGTCCTCCCAGGCCCACCCATGGCTGTGCCACTGTCCAGTATTGCGAAATCCATAGATTATGGCCTAATGAATTTATTTCAATTGACTGATTTCCTTATATGAACTTTAACTCAGTAAAATCGTAGATTTTTTATTTGTTTAACTAGGCAAGTCAGTTAAGAACAAATTCTTATTTATAATGACGGCCTACCCCAGCCTACCCCAACCAAAACCTAACCCGGAAGACGCTGGGCCAATTGTGCGCTGCCCTATGGGACTCCTAATCACGGCCGGTTGTGATACAGCCTGGAATCTAACCAGGATCTGTAGTGACGCCTCTAGCAGTGAGATGCAGTGCCTAAGACCTCTGCGCCACTGTCATGTTGAGTGTATATTTTTGTTCAGTATGAGTAACTTTTAATAGGGAATTAAGTGATCTCTCTGGCAGGTGTAAGGCTTTGTCCTGGTTGACTTACTGCACTAGAAACATAATGTATGCGTACCAAATTGCACCCTATTCCCTATGCGCCCTGGTCAAACGTAGTGCACTATATAGGGAATAGGGTGCCATTTGGGACAAAAGCCATAACTATCCCAGCCTGGCCCACCTGAACACAACCATCTGAGTAAGCATGAACATGAGAGTATGATAGTCCTCGTGCTCCATAGCCTCCCACAGTAAAGGCTTTGGGGATTGGAGAGGGAGCCGCAGGACGATTACAGCATAATTATATGCTGAATCAGCAATTATAGATCCAAAACATAAATAAATAAAATATTGGACCAGGAGTTTTTCCTGACCACTCACCAGGAACAACTCTGGGCCCTAGTCATAAGCTGCCAGCATGTCTAGTTTATTTCCTGGTCAGGTCACCTAAAGGTCAGTAAAAACCTTTGACCCTGTAATTTATATTTTTACAGGCCTCTCACTGGCCCCTCATATTTCGGCCCTCTCAGGGGTCATTCAGCTACTAAACCCCCCCCAGGGGTCATTCAGCTACTAAACCCCTCCCCTCCCAGGGGTCATTCAGCTACTAAACCCCTCCCCTCCCAGGGGTCATTCAGCTACTAAACCCCTCCCCTCCCAGGGGTCATTCAGCTACTAAACCCCTCCCCTCTCAGGGGTCATTCAGCTACTAAACCCCTCCCTTCCCAGGGGTCATTCAGCTACTAAACCCCTCCCCTCCCAGGGGTCATTCAGCTACTAAACCCCTCCCAGGGGTCATTCAGCTACTAAACCCCTCCCCTCCCAGGGGTCATTCAGCTACTAAACCCCTCCCCTCCCAGGGGTCATTCAGCTACTAAACCTCTCCCCTCCCAGGGGTCATTTAGCTACTAAACCCCTCCCCTCCCAGGGGTCATTCAGCTACTAAACCCCTCCCCTCCCAGGGGTCATTCAGCTACTAAACCCCTCCCAGGGGTCATTCAGCTACTAAACCCCTGCCATTAGATGAGCTGCAGAACGTCCCTAGAGTAGACAGAGTCCGACAACGTCAAACAGCTCAACACTAAAGATTAAACATTTAATAATTTCTGTTTCAAATATTCTTGTCGCATGCTTGGGTTACTCAGACCGAAAATAGTTCGTTGTTTATAGTGGCTGGAACTTCTTCAGATATAACTTTTGAATGTCAAAGCACCATAAATCCCCAGCTAGTAGACAGTCTGGAAAAATAAATAACAGTCCGGTCCCATGTCTTTGATGGGGTTTTTCTACAGCGGGGAGTGATTTCACCCTGGGTATCTGGATTAATGGATATTTTTATTGGAATACAGTTGAATGTAGAATTTCATGTTAGAGAGAGGGGGGGGGGGTCTGGGAGTAAGAGGGGGGAGGGGGCTGGGAGTGAGAGAAAAGAGTGGGGGGGGGGGGTGCTGGGAGTGAGAGAAAGAGAGAGAGAGGGGGCTGGGAGTGAGAGAGAGAGAAAAGAGGGGGGGTGCTGGGAGTGAGAGAGAGAGAGAAAAGAGGGGGGGTGCTGGGAATGAAAGAGAGAGAGAGAGAGAGGGGGGGCTGGGAGTGAGAGAGAGAGAGGGGCTGGGAGTGAGAGAGGGGAGGGGGCTGGGAGTGAGAGAGAGAGAAAAGAGGGGAGGTGCTGGGAATGAAAGAGAGAGAGAGAGGGGGGGGCTGGGAGTGAGAGAGAGAGAGGGGAGGGGGCTGGGAGTGAGAGAGAGAGAGGGGAGTTGGCTGGTAGTGAGAGATAAAGAGGTGGGAGTGAGAGATAGAGAAAATAGGGGGTGGGTGCTGGGAGTGAGAGAGAGAAAAGAGGGGCTGGGAGAAAGAGAGAGAGAGAGAGAGAGAGAGAGAGAGAGAGAGAGAGAGAGAGAGAGAGAGGGGGGGGGGGGGAGTGAGAGAGAGAGAGAGCAACATTATTAGACCCAACCAAATCATGAGAAAACAAAAAGATAATTACTTGACACATTGGAAAGAAGTAACAAAAAACAGAGCAAACTAAAATGCTATTTGGCCCTAAACAGAGAGTACACAGTGGCAGAATACCTGACCACTGTGACTGACCACTGTGACTGATAGGAAAGCTTTGACTATGTACAGACTCAGTGAGCATAGCCTTGCTATTGAGAAAGGCCGCCGTAGGCAGACATGGCTCTCAAGAGAAGACAGGCTATGTTCACACTGCCCACGAAATGAGGTGGAAACTGAGCTGCACTTCCTAACCTCCTGCCAGATATATGACCATATTAGAGACACATAATTCTCTCAGATCACACAGATCCAAAAATAATTCAAAAACATGCCCAATTTTGAAAACTCCCATATCTACTGGGTGAAATTCCACAGTGTGTCATCACAGCAGCAAGATGTGTGACCTGTTGCCACAAGAAAAGGGCAACCAGTGAAGAACAAACACCATTGTAAATACAACCCTATTTGCACATTGTTACAACACTGTATATAGACATAAAATGACATTTGAAATGTCTTTATTCTTTTGGAACTTCTGTATGTGTAATGTTTACTGTTAATTTGTATAGTTTTTTCACTTTTGTTTATTATCTACTTCACTTGCTTTGGCAATGTTAACATATGTTTCCCATGCCAATAAAGCCCCTTGAATTGAAATTGAGAGAGTGAGGAGGGGGGAGAAAGAGAGAGAAGGGGAGAGAGAGAGAGCTAGGGGCGGAGAGATAGAAAGGGGGGAGAAAGAGAGAGAGAGCGAGGGGCCGAGAGGTAGAAAGGGGGGAGAGATAGAGAGAGGGGGGGAAAGGTGGAGAAAGAGAGAGAGCGAAGGGGAGAGAGCGAGGGGCCGAGAGATAGAGAGAGGGGGGAAAGGGGGGGAGAAAGCGGGAGAGAGTGGGGGGAGAAAGCGGGAGAGAGAGGGGGGGAAAGGGGGAGAAAAAGAGCGAGGGGGGAGAGAGAGAGTGAGGAGAGAGAGAGGGGGGAGATAGAGGGGGGGAGAGAGAGAGGGGGGAAATAGAGGGGGGGAGAGAGAGAGAAAGGGGGAAAGAGAGGGGGGATAGAAGGGGAGAGGGAGAGAGAGCGAGGGGCGGAGAGATAGAGAGAGGGGGGGAAAGGGGGAGAAAGAGAGAGAGCGTGGGGGGAGAGAGAGAGAGGATAAACCCATTCAGCCACAGGAATGGAGGAGTCGGGAGAGTTGGGGTGGATCTAGGTGTTTAGCTAAACATCATAGAGAGAGAAGAAATGCTGTGTGAGATTCCTCTAAGAAGGAACTGTTTGTCCGTTACAACTTCCAGTTCCAAGGCCAGAGTCTGCTGGACCCTAGAGGGACACTAATTGGCTGGAATCACTGCCAAAGAAGTAGTGGAGGAGGACTGCTGAGCGGGTGGTTTACTATAGAGGAGGACTGAGTGGGGTAGTTTACTATAGAAGAGGACTGAGTGGGGTAGTTTACTATAGAGGAGGACTGAGTGGGGTAGTTTACTATAGAAGAGGACTGAGTGGGGTAGTTTACTATAGAAGAGGACTGGGGTCATGATATAAAAATGATAAGATAACTGGTCTGTCTCCCTGGGACAAAAGAGGGGGACTGTGTCTATAATCTAGCTGGTTCTCCCCAGTCTTCTCCAGGGTCATCTGAGGGGGACAGATAGACTCACTGAACCCTCTGGGGGATAGGGAAGGGTGTGTGTGAGTCTGTCTGTCTGTGTGTGTACCACATATCCCAGCATGCATGTGTGAATGATCTTATGTGTGGAATCAAGAACATCGACCTTCCACTAGTTTATTATTCTTTTCTGAACGTTCTATTACAATCATTCTGCCAATAGTAACACGCGGACTAAATGACTCATCTGGCATCTGCTTGCATTGCCTTACAGGAACTGGTGTGCTTACAGGGTGGCATCTGTGTGTATTTCCTTACAGGAACTGGTGTGCTTACGTGGTGACACGCACCATCAGCTGTGTAATGGAGGACGGTGTGGAGACGTACGTGAAGCCAGACTACCAGAGATGTGCCTGGGGGCAGTGTTCCAGAGTGATGGCGTGAGTCTCTCTCTCTCTCTCTCTATCTCCTCCCCCTCCCCACATTATACTGGGTTCAAAAACTATTTAAATTAATTTAAAATACTTTATTTGTCCTTGATTGAGTTTGCCTGGCTGAAAGGTTGCTAGATCGCACCTCTCTGATTCAGAGAGGTTAAATGTGGAAGACACATTTCAGTTGAAGGCATTCAGTTGTACAACTGACTAGGCAGCCCCCTTTCCCTCTCTGAAGGTAATCAGTGAGTATCCTTCCCCTCTCTCTCTCTCTTTAGAGTATCATTCCCCTCTCTCTCTCTTTAGAGTATCCTTTCTCTCTCTCTTTCTCTCTCTCTCTTTCTCTTTAGAGTATCCTTCCCCTCTCTCTCTCTCTCTTTAGAGTATCATTCCTCTCTCTCTCTCTCTCTCTCTCTCTCTCTCTCTTTCCTCTCTCTCTCTTTAGAGTATCATTCCTCTCTCTCTCCCTCTCTTTAGAGTATCATTCCTCTCTCTCTCCCTCTCTTTAGAGTATCCTTCCTCTCTCTCTCTCTCTCTCTCTCTCTCTCTCTCTCTCTCTCTCTCTCTCTCTCTCTCTCTTTAGAGTATGTGGGAAACATATGTTAACATTGCCAAAGCAAGTAAAGTAGATAATAAATAAAAGTGAAATGAACAAGAAGAAATAACTATAAACATTACACTCACAAAAGTGCCAAAAGAATAAAGACATTTCAAATGTTATATTATGTTTATATACAGTGTTGTAATGACATGCAAATAGTTAAAGTATAAAAGGGAAAATAAATAAGCATAAATATGGGTTGTATTTACAATGGTGTTTGTTCTTCACTGGTTGCCCTTTTCTTGTGGCAACAGGTCACACATCTTGCTGCTGTGATGTCACACTGTGGTATTTCACCCAGTAGATATGGGAGTTTATCAAAATTGGATTTGTTTTTCAAATTCTTTGTGGGTCTGTGTAATCTGAGGTGAAATATGTGTCTCTAATATGGTCATACATTTGGCAGGACGTGAGGAAGTGTAGCTCAGTTTCCACCACATTTTGTGGGCAGTGTGCACATAGCCTGTCTTCTCTTGAGAGCCAGGTCTGCCTACGGCAGCCTTTCTCAATAGCAAGGCTATGCTCACCAAGTCTGCACATAGTCAAAGCTTTCCTTAATTTTGGGTCAGTCACAGTGGTCAGGTATTCTGCCAAATAGCATTCTAGATTGCTCTGTTTTTTTGTTAATTCTTTCCATGATGTCAAGTAATTATCTTTTTGTTTTCTCTTGATTTGGTCTACAGAAATTGTGCTGTGTCACTCTCTCCTCTCTCCCTATCCCTCCTCTCTCGTCTCTCGTCTCTCCCTATCCCTCCTCTCTCCCTCCTCTCTCCCTATCCCTCCTCTCTCCCTATCCCTCCTCTCTCCCTATCCCTCCTCTCTCCTCTCTCCCTACTCTCTCGTCTCTCCCTATCCCTCCTTTCTCCTCTCTCCCTATCCCTCCTCTCTCCTCTCTCCCTATCCCTCCTCTCTCATCTCTCCCTATCCATCCTCTCTCCTCTCTCCCTATCCCTCCTGTCTCCTCTCTCCCTATCCCTCCTGTCTCGTCTCTCCCTATCCCTCCTCTCTCCTCTCTCCCTATCCCTCCTCTCTCCCTATCCCTCCTCTCTCCCTATCCCTCCTCTCTCCCTATCCCTCCTCTCTCGTCTCTCCCTATCCCTCCTCTCTCCTCTCTCCCTATCCCTCGTCTCTCCCTATCCCTCGTCTCTCCCTATCCCTCCTCTCTCCCTCTCTCCCTATCCCTCCTCTCTCCCTATCCCTCCTCTCTCGTCTCTCCCTATCCCTCCTCTCTCCTCTCTCCCTATCTCTCCTCTCTCCCTATCTCTCCTCTCTCCCTATCCCTCCTCTCTCCCTATCCCTCCTCTCTCCCTATCCCTCCTCTCTCCTCTCTCCCTATCCCTCTCCCTATCTCTCCTCTCTCCCTATCCCTCCTCTCTCCCTATCCCTCCTCTCTCCCTATCCCTCCTCTCTCGTCTCTCCCTATCCCTCCTCTCTCCTCTCTCCCTATCCCTCGTCTCTCCCTATCCCTCCTCTCTCCCTATCCCTCCTCTCTCCCTATCCCTCCTCTCTCATCTCTCCCTATCCCTCCTCTCTCCTCTCTCCCTATCCCTCGTCTCTCCCTATCCCTCGTCTCTCCCTATCCCTCCTCTCTCCCTCTCTCCCT
>NC_074684.1:36216512-36299012 GCF_029448725.1 Salvelinus fontinalis | reverse complement strand
GCAAGATGGACGCCATGAAGGAGGAGATCCTCCGCGAGCTGGAGAGGAGGGTCAGTCTGTCGTGCTCCTCCTGCCAGAGCGGGGTGGAGGACATGAGGAAGCAGCAGAGGAGTGACCAGGAGAAGATCAGGTATGGAGGAATAAGACTGCCAACAACACAAAATTGAATCTGAATTCAATTATATTAAAATTAGTATTCAGAAATTTCAATTTCATTGCCTTGTGTATCAAGTTGATAAACTGTCATTTCAAGGCAATAAGTAAATATTGAATTCAGAAGAAATAATTTGTTGGCCCTAAAATGTCACTCCGTAATTAGTGGTCTGGAGAAGTTGCTGAGCTCCATGGAGCAGCACTATCGTCACAACATGGACGTCACCCGGAGGGAGATGGAACGTACACAGGGCTGCTGCAACAGCGTCACGGAGATGGACAGGAGGCTGACCACCACGGAGGGGAAGTTTAACGCCACAGCACAAGGCTATGATGTCATCAAAGAGCGCCTGGACAAGGAGCTGGGTGCGGGGTCGGGTGGTGGAGGAGGAGGAGGTGAGAAAGGAGGGAGGACGAAGGTGACGGAGGAGAAGCTGAACAGTAGACTGAGGGAGGTGGAGAGGAGGCTGAACAACACGGTGAGGAAGACAGAGCAGAAGTTCACCAACACAGGAAACAACATGAAGGACAACCTGCAGAGAGAGGTCACCACCATTCGTAACATAGTCCTCAGCCACATGGATGACCACGGCTACAGGATAGGCAAGGTAATAATACTTTTCTTGTTGCAGCGCTGTGTACAGGCCTACATTAAAAACATATGTTGGATTGGGTTAAGGCCCTGCGACAGACTAGTGTCCTGTCCAAGGGGTGTACTGGTACATCAAGCTGCCTCACTACAGTAACAGGAGATAGACTAGTGTCCTATCCGGGGGGTGTACTGGTATATCAAGCTGTCTCACTACAGAAACAGGAGATAGACTAGTGTCCTGTCCAAGGGGTGTACTGGTACATCAAGCTGCCTCACTACAGTAACAGGAGATAGACTAGTGTCCTGTCCAAGGGGTGTCCTGTACATCAAGCTGTCTCACTACAGTAACAGGAGATGGACTAGTGTCCTGTCCAGGGGGTGTCCTGTACATCAAGCTGTCTCACTACAGAAACAGGAGATGGACTAGTGTCCTGTCCAGGGGGTGTCCTGTACATCAAGCTGTCTCACTACAGTTACAGGAGATAAACTAGTGTCCTGTACATCAAGCTGCCTCACTACAGAAACAGGAGATAGACTAGTGTCCTGTCCAGGGGGTGTCCTGTACATCAAGCTGCCTCACTAAAGTAACAGGAGATAGACTAGTGTCCTGTGCGGGGGGTGTCCTGTACATCAAGCTGCCTCACTACAGAAACAGGAGATAGACTAGTGTCCTGTCCAGGGGGTGTCCTGTACATCAAGCTGTCTCACTACAGAAACAGGAGATAGACGAGTGTCCTGTCCAGGGGGTGTCCTGTACATCAAGCTGTCTCACTACAGAAACAGGATATAGACTAGTGTCCTGTCCAGGGGGTGTCCTGTACATCAAGCTGTCTCACTACAGAAACAGGAGATGGACTAGTGTCCTGTCCAGGGGGTGTACTGGTACATCAAGCTGTCTCACTACAGAAACAGGAGATAGACTAGTGTCCTGTCCAGGGGGTGTACTGGTACATCAAGCTGCCTCACTACAGTAACAGGAGATAGACTAGTGTCCTGTCCAGGGGGTGTACTGGTACATCAAGCTGTCTCACTACAGAAACAGGAGATAGACTAGTGTCCTGTCCAGGGGGTGTACTGGTACATCAAGCTGTCTCACTACAGTAACAGGAGATAGACTAGTGTCCTGTCCAGGGGGTGTACTGGTACATCAAGCTGTCTCACTACAGAAACAGGAGATAAACTAGTGTCCTGTGCAGGAGGTGTACTGTAGACTACCTACCTACTACTCCTCTATTTATTCAAGGTGGAGCTGGACCTCACAGTCCTGACGGACACGGTTACCGACCACAGCCGACGACTGGGTCAACTAGAGAACACGACAAACTTTATCGACACCGAACTGTCGAGGACAGTGGACATGTGCTCCGAGACCTGCGGCCCCAACGGGAAGGGCCGTAAGACAGAAGACATGGTCAAGACCTTGGAGTGGAGAGTAGTGGCCAACAAGGAGGACATCCAGAAGTTTGATACCAGACTCAAGGACCTGTCGCTGACTGGCGACTCTATCATAGACCGAGTGTTGGATCTCAGCAACGACATTAAGAAGATCAAAGGGTTGACGGGGGAGGACGGCGAGCGCTTCAACCAGATAGTCACGGAGGTGGAGACGCTGGGGCGAAGCGTGGACGACTGCTCCCTCTGTAGCACTGTAGAACAAGACCTGCAGTCGTTCACCAACAGCACCAACAGCGCCATCTGGAGGTGCCAAGCGGAACTGACCAACCTACGCAACAGGTTTGATGATTTGTTGTATGTGTGTGTGTGTGTGTGTGTGTGTGTGTGTGTGTGTGTGTGTGTGTGTGTGTGTGTGTGTGTGTGTGTGTGTGTGTGTGTGTGTGTGTGTGTGTGTGTGTGTGTGTGTGTGCGTGTGTGCGTGTGTGCGTGTGTGCGTGTGTGTGTGTGGACGTGTTTAACTATTCTTGTGGGGACCAGAAGTCCCTACAAGAATAGTGAAGGAACAAAAAGTTGACCAGCTGGGGACATTTTGTTAGTCCCCACAAGGTCAAATGCTATTTCTAGGGGGTTTAGGGTTAAGGTTAGAATTAGTGTTAGGGTTAGAATTAAGTTAAATATTAAGGTTAGGAGCTAGGGTTAGTTGTAGGGTTAGGGTTAGGAGCTAGGGTTAGGTTTAGGGTTAGGATAAAGTTTAGGTTTTTGGGTTAGGGTTAAGGTTAGGGTAAGAGTACGGGTTAGGTTTAGGGTTAGGGGTTAGGGAAAATAGGATTTTGAATGGGACTGAATTGTATGTCCCCACAAGGATAGCTGTACAAGACTGTGTGTGTGTGTGTATATTTATTGAATAGCAAAGTATAATGCAGTGTCTTTCACCACAGTAACAGCCGCCATCTTGCTCTCAACAGGTTTGACTCTGAGGACTCCTCTTGTTCCCAGCTGTGCTCCAACCTGCAGGTAAATGACAGCAATGAAAAGTCATGTCTCTGACTACATGTTAATGTTTACTAATCTGTAGTTGTATCTGTCATGTGTGAATACATAGCTGTATATGTTTGTTATCTAAAAGGAGGAAGTGGGGAGGCTGAAGGAGGAAGTGGAGGAGTGTACAGGGAAGTGTAAGACCGGCCTGACGGACCTAAAGAAAAACCTGGACGGACATACGACCCTCCACGGACGGTTGGGAACGGACCTGAAATCCATCCAGGGGGAACTATCCAAGTTCACCATCAGGTAAATCTTATCTGCGTCCCAAATTGCACTATTATTCCCTATGTAGTGCACTACTTTTGGGCTCTATGAGCTATAAAGTAGTGCACTGTGAAGGAACTAGGGTCCCATTTTGGATGCATCCCCTCAGTAAAAAACAGACAAGATGATCTGATTTGTTATTAGATGTTATATCAGGAGTATAACCCACCACTGTTGTACAGGTTTACTACCCTGAATGACTCTGTGAAGGGGCTAGGTCATACGGTGCAGAGGCATGGCAACACCATCACAGACCTGGGCTCTACCAAGGATAACATCATGTCTGAGGTTAGATCTACTTTTAATTGTTTGTTTTTTAACAGGAAGTGTACTGCGTTTGCATTGTTTGAAGACAGACAATTCTCACCGGGCACAATCTGTTTGAATCTACGTTGTTTCAACATGTTTCAACGTTGTTTCAACGTAATATGTCAAAGTATTGTGATCTGGAATCTACTGTTGTATAGAGGCTGAAATTTCAACCACAGGATTAGGCCATCATGGAAACCAATTTTCAACTATAGGCTGGGCAGCACCTCCTACTGGAGAGTTGATGTATCTACAGCACCTCCTACTGGAGAGTTGATGTACCTACAGCACCTCCTACTGGAGAGTTGATGTATCTACAGCACCTCCTACTGGAGAGTTGATCTGTCTACAGCACCTCCTACTGGAGAGTTGATCTATTACAGCACCTCCTACTGGAGAGTTGATGTATCTACAGCACCTCCTACTGGAGAGTTGATGTATCTACAGCACCTCCTACTGGAGAGTTGATGTATCTACAGTTGATCTTTGGTCTCCCTTCCAGGGTTTTAACCAAGCCCAGCCATTCTTAGGATTGATATATGTCCCTGACTGCTACCAATGTGCTATCGTGTGAATGCTTATTGAGAGATCTCTTAATAGCTAAATAGATTTAGAGTTGCTATTGAAGTCATTCCAAAGGGTAGGTTTAACAGAGCTAATTAAATGTACCATAGACTATAATTCAAAAATAGCAAAGTCATCATCAGCAATTGTTCTAATTCAACCTAGGGTTCAACTACAAATAGACAATACATATAGGCCACGGGGCAGTGGTGACCAACCAGTCGATCCCCCAAAATGTCTGGAAAAAACCTTAAAGCCTTGCGTTCCTTTTCTGTGTGCTGCTGGTGATACTGTATGTGCATTTGATTCAGCCGGGAAGACAAAGTGTTCCCATTTTTAACCATTTCATATGTCTGAAGGTAGAAGTCTGCAGACCCAGAGAGCCAATCAAGTGCAGCTATAGGCGTACCGTTGGCCAATCAGATGGATCAGATCACCGTGTCTCCACAGTTTCCTCAAGCCATAAACTATCAAAAGAATCCTTGAAATCACAGCAAAATCGATACTGTGATTTAAAAACCTTTTAAAGCCATGACTAGAGAGAGACTCAACTAGAGAGAGACTCAACTAGAGAGAGACTCAACTAGAGAGAGACTCAACTAGAGAGACTCAACTAGAGACTCAACTAGAGAGAGACTCAACTAGAGAGAGACTCAACTAGAGAGAGACTCAACTAGAGAGAGACTCAACTAGAGAGAGACTCAACTAGAGAGAGACTCAACTAGAGAGAGACTCAGCTAGAGAGAGACTCAGCTAGAGAGAGACTCAACTAGAGACTCAACGAGAGACTCAACTAGAGACTCAACTAGAGAGAGACTCAACTAGAGAGAGACTCAACTAGAGACTCAACTAGAGAGAGACTCAACGAGAGACTCAACTAGAGACTCAACTAGAGAGAGACTCAACGTAAAATGTAGCTGGTTGTAGCTTGCATGTTGAAGATAGCGTGCAAAGGGTCGCAGGTCTGTGGAGATTTTCACAATTGCTGTAATAATCTGAGCAGAATCTCAAACAGCATTGATCCCTTGCACCATGTCCTTTTAATGTAAATCTCAACCAGGGGCGTCATTCACCCCAAAACATCTGAGGGTGCACAAAGTACGTGCGGATGGCTGGGGGGTGGTCTGTGAGGGGTGCTTGGCCCCCTGTTCAGAAGTTGAATAAAAAATAAATAAATTCAAACACCTGAAAATAGCGGTTTCCTGCAGTCTAGAGCCATAATCGTTATGCTTCTTTCTAGCTAAAATCTATGTCTATTTTTCTGCGTAGCTAAGCATACCTCTTAGGTTGTCTGGATCCTCCTGTCTAGTGGTTATTTTGCATTGGAGTAGGATTCTATTGCATTGACATGCACGACTCAGGCCAGTAGGTGCGCCATAACCAATCAGAGCTGCAGTAGGCCTATATGCAAATAGCCATGGCTATATATGGATCTGTGCCATTCACTTTGAACTGGACTGTGTTTACAGCATGAGCGGTAGTGAGTATATGCGCTTGTTTTGAGATCAAAGCGAGAGCTGCATGTAGCCACCTGTGCACATTTTGTTTATAGGTAATTTCTAGTTAATAATGTGGGATTGGTTGCTTCCTACAAAACGTGTACATTTCTAGCCATCTTTCAAAAGCAAGTCAGGTAAGAGCATTTTTTTTGTCCTAATGTCCACAGCACAAGGTGCACGTGTGTAATGATCATGCTGTTTAATCAGCTTCTCGATATGCCACACCTGTCAGGGGGATAGATTATCTTGGCAAAAGAAAAATGCTCACTAACAGGGATGTAAACAAATTTGTGCACAAAGTTGGAGAGAAATCAGCTTTTTGTTCGTATGGAACATTACTGGGATTTTTTTATTCCAGCTCATGAAACATGGAACAAAATATTTACATGATTATTAACCCTGCCCATTCGGACTACCACCAGCTATTGCACTCATACAGCTGTGAAAATAGCAGAAATATTTCTGACACACGCAGGGACCTATAGTGCTACTGCCAGTGCTTAGATTTCCCATTGTGTTAGGTTAGTTAAAATAGAGCCCTTAGATTGACCACTACATTAGGTTAGTTAAAATAGAGCCCTTAGATTGACCACTATGTTAGGTTAGTTAAAATAGAGCCCTTAGATTGACCACTACATTAGGTTAGTTAAAATAGAGCCCTTAGATTGACCACTACATTAGGTTAGGTAAAATAGAGCCCTTAGATAGACCACTACATTAGGTTAGTTAAAATAGAGCCCTTATATTGACCACTATGTTATGTTAGTTAAAATAGAGCCCTTAGATTGACCACTATGTTAGGTTAGTTAAAATAGAGCCCTTAGATAGACCACTACATTAGGTTTGTTAGAATAGAGCCCTTAGACTGACCACTACGTTAGGTTAGTTAAAATAGAGCCCTTAGATTGACCACTACGTTAGGTTTGTTAGAATAGAGCCCTTAGATTGACCACTACGTTAGGTTAGTTAAAATAGAGCCCTTAGATTGACCACTATGTTAGGTTTGTTAGAATAGAGCCCTTAGATTGACCACAATGTTAGGTTAGTTAAAATAGAGCCCTTAGATTGACCACTATGTTAGGTTAGTTAAAATAGAGCCCTTAGACTGACCACTATGTTAGGTTAGTTAAAATAGAGCCCTTAGATTGACCACTACATTAGGTTAGGTAAAATAGAGCCCTTAGATTGACCACTATGTTAGGTTAGTTAAAATAGAGCCCTTAGATTGACCACTACATTAGGTTAGTTAAAATAGAGCCCTTAGATTGACCACTATGTTAGGTTAGTTAAAATAGAGCCCTTAGATAGACCACTACATTAGGTTTGTTAAAATAGAGCCCTTAGATTGACCACTACGTTATGTTAGTTAAAATAGAGCCCTTAGATTGACCACTATGTTAGGTTAGTTAAAATAGAGCCCTTAGATTGACCACTACGTTAGGTTTGTTAAAATAGAGCCCTTAGATTGACCACTACGTTAGGTTTGTTAAAATAGAGCCCTTACATGACAACAAAACCATTCGAATTTGGTCGTGCTTTTAGATGGTTGAAAGCATAGTGATAACACATTGGGAATTCAACAAACTTCTGGCTCTCTTTTTGAGTGGGCGAATAAAAGCTGAAATCTCATTCATCAACGTCTCAACCAAATATTACCCAGATGTCCATGCTGAAATGAGGTGGTGTGGCCAGTGAGTTGCGTCAGAGATACAGTCGTGACATACAGCTCCCCCCATAGATTTAGTAGATCCACATGTCCATCACCAGATACAGTGCATTCAGAAAGTATTCAGACACCTTCCCTTGTTCCACATTTTGTTACGTTACAACCTTATTCTAAAATATATATTTTTTATCATCCTCAATCTACACACTATACCCCATAAAAACAAAGCAAAAACAGGTTTTTATACATTTTTACAAATGTATTAAATATATTTTTTTAAAGAGACCTTATATTTAGACCCTTTGCTTTGAGACTCGAAATTGAGCTCAGGTGCATCCTGGAGTCTACCTGTGGTAAGTTCAATTGATTGGACATGATTTGGAAAAGCACACACGTCTATATAAAGGTCCCACAGTTGACAGTGCATGTCAGAGCAAAAACCAAGCCATGAGGTCGAAGGAATTGTCCGTAGAGCTCTGAAACAAGATTGTGTCGAAGCACAGATCTGGAGAAGGGTACCAAAAAATGTCTGCAGCATTGAAGGTCCCCAAGGACAGTGTTACAGTTCATATAAGGAAATCAGTCAATTTAAATAAATTCATTAGGCCCTAATCTATGGATTTCACATGACTGGGCAGGGGAGTTCATAGGCCCACCCACTTGGGAGCCAGGCCCACCCACTGGGGAGCCAGGCCCACCCACTGGGGAGCCAGGCCCAGCCAATCAGAAGGATTGGGCTAGCTGCCCGGCCAAACTGAGCAATCGGGGGAGAACGGCCTTGGTCAGGGAGGTGACCAAGAACCCGATGGTCACCTGACAGAGCTCCAGAGTTCCTCTGTGGAGATGGGAGAACCTTCCAGAAGGACAACCATCTCTGCAGCACTCAACCAATCAGGCCTTTATGGTAGAGTGGCCAGACGGAAGCAACTCCTCAGTAAAAGCCGCATGACAGCCCACTTGGAGTTTGCCAAAAGGCACAAAAAGGACTCAGAGCATGAGAAACCAAGATTGAACTCTTTGGCCTGAATGCCAAGCGTCACGTCTGGAAGAAACCTGGCACCATTCCTACGGTGAAGCATGGTGGTGGCAGCATCATGCTGTGGGGATGTTTTTCAGCAGCAGGGACAGGGAGACTAGTCAGGATCGAGGGAAAGATGTACAGAGCAAAGTACAGAGAGATCCTTGATGAAAACCTGCTCCAGAGCACTCAAGACCTCAGACTGGGGCAAAGGTTCACCTTCCAACAGGACAACAACCCTAAGCACACAGCCAAGACAATGCAGGAGTGGCTTCGGGACAAGTCTCTGAATGTCCTTGAGTGGCCCAGCCAGAGCCCAGACTTGAACCCGCTCAAACGTCTCTGCTGAGACCTGACAACAGCTGTGCAGCAACGCTCCCCATCCAACCTGACAGAGTTTGAGAGGATCTGCAGAGAAGAATGGGAGAAACTCCCCAAATACAGGTTTGCCAAGCTTGTAGCGTCATACCCAAGAAGACTTGAGGCTGTAATCGCTGCCAAAGATGCTTCAACAAAGTACTGAGTAAAGGGTCTGAATACTTAAGTAAATGTCATATTTACGTTTTTTTTTTTGCAAAAAAATCTAAAACATTATTTTTACTTTGTTATTATATGCTATTGGGTGTAGATTGACAATTTCATCCATTTTATTTTAAGGCTGTAACATAACAAAATGTAGGGAAAAAAGTCAAGGGGTCTGAATACTTTCCGAATGCATTGTACATGGTTCCTGTATAACCCAAATCTGTTTTATATTGCAGTTATATTTCACAGTTCTGTATTGCACGCTCCATAATGAGTCACTGTCAACCTCTCCTTCCCCAAGTTGGACCATGTGCAGACAGAGCTGGACGAGCACGTCAAGGACACCAGGGGACGCTTCACTGACCTGGGTCGTGAGATAAAGACCATCACCAGTAAATACGTGACGGAGATTGGGGAGTGTCGGCGGTCCGGGGATGGGCTGGACAAGAGGCTGTCCAAGATGGAGGAGGTCTGTGGCCGGCTGGATGGTGTCTCCAATAGCCTGGCCAAGATCAAGGTAGTCAATCTCTTTTTAAAGGAGCTTTTAAAAAATAAAAAAAATTAACATTTTGCTTTTTTATTTTCCATTTGTGTTTTGTTCTTGGAGTTCTTGAAAGGCTGATGTTGAGTATAATTATTTTGTATTATTATCATCAAGGAGGGGCTGAACAGACACGTGTCAGGGTTGTGGAACTGTGTCAACACGCTCAACTCTACGGTCATCTACCACGACGAGTCCATCAACAACATCCAGAACGTCCAGCTTCCAGACGTTCACTCTGACATCAACAGGCTCAACACCTCTGTCCTCAACGTCCTCGAGGAGTTCCACAGCTTTAAACAACAGGACTTTGTCGGTGAGTGGAGAAAAAGTGAAGTGAAGGGAGAGTGCAATGTTCACAACTAAAATGGGCCAAATCCCCTTTTTGGTAACCAAGTCATTGAGTTGATTGTTGCTGAAATTAAATGTTCTAAAAGGTCCAAGGTTCAAGGTGAAAGGTCCAAGCCACATGAGATGACAGATGATATTACATTATACTTTATTAATCCACACGGGGAAATTATTTTGTCATCATACCGCAGTCATAGTAAGACAGGACTTTGTTGGTGAGTGTACTAAAGGGAAGGGAAATGCAATGTGACAAATTGTTGGGCGAAATTACCTTTTAGTAAGTCATTGAGCTGATGACAATTTTCTCCTCAGGGACAATAAAGTGCATCCTAAATCCTATTTCAGTTGATTTGGACTTTAAGAGTGAAGTTAAGTGCACATCTTAAGATACACTACATGATCAAAAGTATGTGGACACCTGCTCGCCAAACATCTCATTCCAAACTCATGGGCATTAATATGGAGTTGGTCCCCCCCCCCCCCTTTGCTGCTATAACAGCCTCCACTCTTCTGGGAAAGCTTTCCACTAGATGTTGGAACATAGCTGTGGGGACTTGCTTCCATTCAGCCACAAGAGCATTAGTGAGGTTGGCACTGATGTTGGGCGATTAGGCCTGGCTCGCAGTCTGCGTTACAATTCATCCCATATGGTGTTTGATGGGGTTGAGGTCAGGGCTCTGTGCAGGCCAGTCAAATTCTTCCATGCCGATCTCGACAAATCATTTTTGTATGGACCTCGCTTTGTACACGGGGCATTGTCTTGCTGAAACAAGGAAAGGGCCTTCCCCAACTGTAGCCACAAAGTTGGAAGCACATAATCTTCTAGAATGTCATTGCTGTAGCATTAAGATTTCCCTTCACTGGAACTAAGGGGCCCGAACCATGAAAAACAGCCCCAGACCATTATTCCTCCTCCACCAAACTTTATAGTTGGCACTATGCATTCTGGCAGGTAGCGTTCTCCTGGCATCTGCCAAACCTAGATTAATCCGTCAGACTGCCAGATGGTAAAGCATGATTCATCATTGCCGAGAATGCGTTTCCAATGCTCCAGAGTCCAATGGCGGCGAGCTTTACACCACTCTAGCCAATGCTTGGCATTATGTATGGTGATCTTAGGCTTGTGTTTCGGCTGCTCGGCCATGGAAAGCCATTTCATGAAGCTCCTGACGAACAGTTCTTGTGTTGACGTTGCTTCCAGAGGCACTTTGGAACTCGGTAATCAGTGTTGCAACCGAAGACAGACGATTTTTACAAGCTATGGGCTCCAGCACTCGGCGGTCCCGTTCTGTGAGCTTCTGTGGCCTACCACTTTGCGGCTGAGCCGTTGTTGCTCCTAGACGTTTCCACTTCACAATAACAACACTTACAGTTGACCGGGGCAGCTGTAGAAGGCCAGAAATTTGTTGGAAAGGTGGCATCTTATGACGGTGCCACGTTGAAGGTCATCAAGCTCTTCAGTACGGGCCATTCTACTGTCAATGTTTGTCTATGGAGATTGCATGGCTGTGTGCTCGATTTTATACACCTGTCAGCAACGGGTGTGGCTGAAATAGCCGAAATCCACTCACTTGAAGGTTGTGTCCACATGCTTTTTGTTGTATAAATAGTGTACGTATGAGAATGTCCAAGCCACATTTCAAGAATGCAGAGGTTAGAGATAGCGTTAGGGAGGTTGATGGTCAAGGTCAGGATGAACGGAATGGACCAGAAATAAACCCATGTCTGGTAGTTATTAACTGTCCTCCTCAGTCACCTCAACGTTCTGCTCTGGCGTGGATCTTGCTGAGTAGACTTTTTGGAGCACAGAGTATCTGGTCCTTGGACCCTGCTGTGGTGGTCTGTGATGTGTCTGCGCTGGTCTGTGGTGTGTCTGTGGTGGTCTGTGGTGTGTCTGCGCTTGCGTGTTGTGTGTCTGTGGTGGTCTGGGGTGTATCTGTGGTCTGTATGTGGTGTGTCTGTGGTGGTCTAGAGAGAGTATCTTGGACCCTGGTCTGTGGTGTATCTGTGGTGTATCTGTGGTGGTCTGTGGTGGTCTGTGGTGTGTCTGTGGTGTATCTGTGGTGGTCTGTGGTGTGTCTTGCTCAATAGTTTTCTAGGCATGTGGTTTATCTCACTAAAGTAGACTAATAACTTAATAACGAGTGCTTCTATCTTCTAGCTGCTCTGTTTTCTGGAATGATTTATTGACGGTTGTATTGAATATCAAGGAGTTACCTGTGCAGTGGTGCGCGGAAAAATACTTATTTTGTATTAAAATATCAACAACAAAACTAGAAAAAAAGGTATATTTTCGAAGAGAAAATGCGTGTGCTTGAGTCAGCTGTCCAAAAAGAACACACCCTTTCTTCCATGTGTAAGGTTCCCCTGGTCTGCCCGGTCCGAGGGGAGAGAGGGGCTACTCTGGACTCCCAGGGCCAAAGGGACCCCAAGGAAGAGAAGGGCCCCAAGGCAAACCTGGCAAGGAGGGGCCCCTGGGACCTCCAGGTAAAACAAAAACACACATTTGATCTTCACAAAGTGATACAGAAGCTCTGGGAAAGGCTGTGAGGTCTCAGTAAACACTAGTGATACAGAAGCTCTGGGAAAAGGCTGTGAGGTCTCAGTAAACACTAGTGATACAGAAGCTCTGGGAAAAGGCTGTGAGGTCTCAGTAGACACTAGTGATATTGACAAGTACAGAGTACAGGGTTATATTTTATCTCAAATCAAGGTATAATAACCAGGACATTACTATCAATTTAATTCTAAAATGAACTAAGTCCTCTATTCAATCTGTATCGCAGCATATTGAGCCGGAATATGCAACCTTTACCATGAATGCAGTCTTCACTAAAGCAGGAGGGTTGCCTCTAAATTTAATTCACACAGTACAGCTGAACTTCTGCCATGCGGATTGAATAGAGCCCTAAATCAGTGTTGTGTTATTTAATCTTTTTTTTCTTCATCTTTCATCCCAGGTCTGAGAGGTGAAGAAGGTATGTTATGATGAATCTATTCATTAATCATGTTAACATTGATCTGAGTGAATACTCTCTCATCTGCCCTCAGTTGAATCCCACACCAATCCTCAATTACACCATTTATGTTTGTTATATTGTTAGTGTTTGTTATATTGTTAGTGTTTGTTATGTTTGTTATATTGTTAGTGTTTGTTATATTGTTAGTGTTTGTTATGTTTGTTATATTGTTAGTGTTTGTTATATTGTTAGTGTTTGTTATGTTTGTTATATTGTTAGTGTTTGTTATATTGTTATATTGTTAGTGTTTGTTAGTGTTTGTTATATTGTTAGTGTTTGTTATATTGTTAGTGTTTGTTATATTGTTATATTGTTAGTGTTTGTTAGTGTTTGTTATATTGTTAGTGTTTGTTATATTGTTAGTGTTTGTTATGTTTGTTATATTGTTAGTGTTTGTTATATTGTTAGTGTTTGTTATGTTTGTTATATTGTTAGTGTTTGTTATATTGTTAGTGTTTGTTATGTTTGTTATATTGTTAGTGTTTGTTATATTGTTATATTGTTAGTGTTTGTTAGTGTTTGTTATATTGTTAGTGTTTGTTATATTGTTAGTGTTTGTTATATTGTTATATTGTTAGTGTTTGTTAGTGTTTGTTATATTGTTAGTGTTTGTTATATTGTTAGTGTTTGTTATGTTTGTTATATTGTTAGTGTTTGTTATATTGTTAGTGTTTGTTATGTTTGTTATATTGTTAGTGTTTGTTATATTGTTATATTGTTAGTGTTTGTTAGTGTTTGTTATATTGTTAGTGTTTGTTATATTGTTAGTGTTTGTTATATTGTTAGTGTTTGTTATATTGTTATGTTTGTTATATTGTTAGTGTTTGTTATATTGTTAGTGTTTGTTATATTGTTAGTGTTTGTTATATTGTTAGTGTTTGTTATATTGTTAGTGTTTGTTATATTGTTAGTGTTTGTTATATTGTTAGTGTTTGTTATGTTTGTTATATTGTTAGTGTTTGTTATATTGTTATATTGTTAGTGTTTGTTAGTGTTTGTTATATTGTTAGTGTTTGTTATGTTTGTTAGTGTTTGTTATGTTTGTTAGTGTTTGTTAGTGTTTGTTAGTGTTTGTTATATTGTTAGTGTTTGTTATGTTTGTTAGTGTTTGTTAGTGTTTGTTAGTGTTTGTTATATTGTTAGTGTTTGTTATGTTTGTTAGTGTTTGTTAGTGTTTGTTAGTGTTTGTTATATTGTTAGTGTTTGTTAGTGTTTGTTATATTGTTAGTGTTTGTTAGTGTTTGTTAGTGTTTGTTATATTGTTAGTGTTTGTTAGTGTTTGTTATATTGTTAGTGTTTGTTATATTGTTATATTGTTAGTGTTTGTTATGTTTGTTAGTGTTTGTTATGTTTGTTAGTGTTTGTTAGTGTTTGTTAGTGTTTGTTATATTGTTAGTGTTTGTTAGTGTTTGTTATATTGTTAGTGTTTGTTAGTGTTTGTTATATTGTTAGTGTTTGTTATGTTTGTTAGTGTTTGTTAGTGTTTGTTATATTGTTAGTGTTTGTTATATTGTTAGTGTTTGTTATGTTTGTTATATTGTTAGTGTTTGTTATGTTTGTTATATTGTTAGTGTTTGTTATATTGTTAGTGTTTGTTATGTTTGTTATATTGTTAGTGTTTGTTATATTGTTAGTGTTTGTTATATTGTTAGTGTTTGTTAGTGTTTGTTATATTGTTAGTGTTTGTTATGTTTGTTATATTGTTAGTGTTTGTTATATTGTTAGTGTTTGTTAGTGTTTGTTAGTGTTTGTTATATTGTTAGTGTTTGTTAGTGTTTGTTATATTGTTAGTGTTTGTTAGTGTTTGTTATATTGTTAGTGTTTGTTATGTTTGTTAGTGTTTGTTAGTGTTTGTTATATTGTTAGTGTTTGTTAGTGTTTGTTATATTGTTAGTGTTTGTTATATTGTTAGTGTTTGTTATATTGTTAGTGTTTGTTAGTGTTTGTTATATTGTTAGTGTTTGTTAGTGTTTGTTATATTGTTAGTGTTTGTTAGTGTTTGTTAGTGTTTGTTATATTGTTAGTGTTTGTTAGTGTTTGTTATATTGTTAGTGTTTGTTATGTTTGTTAGTGTTTGTTATATTGTTAGTGTTTGTTAGTGTTTGTTAGTGTTTGTTAGTGTTTGTTATATTGTTAGTGTTTGTTATATTGTTAGTGTTTGTTAGTGTTTGTTATATTGTTAGTGTTTGTTATATTGTTAGTGTTTGTTATATTGTTAGTGTTTGTTATATTGTTAGTGTTTGTTATATTGTTAGTGTTTGTTATATTGTTAGTGTTTGTTATATTGTTAGTGTTTGTTATATTGTTAGTGTTTGTTAGTGTTTGTTATGTTTGTTATATTGTTAGTGTTTGTTATATTGTTAGTGTTTGTTATATTGTTAGTGTTTGTTATATTGTTAGTGTTTGTTATATTGTTAGTGTTTGTTATGTTTGTTATATTGTTAGTGTTTGTTATATTGTTAGTGTTTGTTATGTTTGTTAGTGTTTGTTAGTGTTTGTTATATTGTTAGTGTTTGTTATATTGTTAGTGTTTGTTATATTGTTAGTGTTTGTTATGTTTGTTATATTGTTAGTGTTTGTTATGTTTGTTATATTGTTAGTGTTTGTTATATTGTTAGTGTTTGTTAGTGTTTGTTAGTGTTTGTTATATTGTTAGTGTTTGTTATATTGTTAGTGTTTGTTAGTGTTTGTTATATTGTTAGTGTTTGTTAGTGTTTGTTAGTGTTTGTTATATTGTTAGTGTTTGTTATATTGTTAGTGTTTGTTATATTGTTAGTGTTTGTTATGTTTGTTATATTGTTAGTGTTTGTTATGTTTGTTATATTGTTAGTGTTTGTTATATTGTTAGTGTTTGTTAGTGTTTGTTAGTGTTTGTTATATTGTTAGTGTTTGTTATATTGTTAGTGTTTGTTATATTGTTAGTGTTTGTTATGTTTGTTATATTGTTAGTGTTTGTTATATTGTTAGTGTTTGTTAGTGTTTGTTAGTGTTTGTTATATTGTTAGTGTTTGTTATATTGTTAGTGTTTGTTATATTGTTAGTGTTTGTTATGTTTGTTATATTGTTAGTGTTTGTTATATTGTTAGTGTTTGTTAGTGTTTGTTATATTGTTAGTGTTTGTTATATTGTTAGTGTTTGTTATATTGTTAGTGTTTGTTATATTGTTAGTGTTTGTTATATTGTTAGTGTTTGTTATGTTTGTTAGTGTTTGTTATGTTTGTTATATTGTTATATTGTTAGTGTTTGTTAGTGTTTGTTATATTGTTAGTGTTTGTTATGTTTGTTAGTGTTTGTTATGTTTGTTAGTGTTTGTTAGTGTTTGTTATATTGTTAGTGTTTGTTATATTGTTAGTGTTTGTTATATTGTTAGTGTTTGTTATGTTTGTTAGTGTTTGTTATGTTTGTTAGTGTTTGTTAGTGTTTGTTAGTGTTTGTTATATTGTTAGTGTTTGTTATATTGTTAGTGTTTGTTATATTGTTATGTTTGTTATATTGTTAGTGTTTGTTATATTGTTAGTGTTTGTTAGTGTTTGTTATGTTTGTTATATTGTTAGTGTTTGTTATATTGTTAGTGTTTGTTATGTTTGTTATATTGTTAGTGTTTGTTATATTGTTATATTGTTAGTGTTTGTTATATTGTTAGTGTTTGTTATGTTTGTTATATTGTTAGTGTTTGTTATATTGTTAGTGTTTGTTATATTGTTAGTGTTTGTTATATTGTTAGTGTTTGTTATATTGTTAGTGTTTGTTATATTGTTAGTGTTTGTTATGTTTGTTATATTGTTAGTGTTTGTTATATTGTTAGTGTTTGTTATATTGTTAGTGTTTGTTATATTGTTAGTGTTTGTTAGTGTTTGTTATATTGTTAGTGTTTGTTATGTTTGTTAGTGTTTGTTATATTGTTAGTGTTTGTTAGTGTTTGTTATATTGTTAGTGTTTGTTATGTTTGTTAGTGTTTGTTATATTGTTAGTGTTTGTTATATTGTTAGTGTTTGTTAGTGTTTGTTATGTTTGTTATATTGTTAGTGTTTGTTAGTGTTTGTTATATTGTTAGTGTTTGTTATGTTTGTTAGTGTTTGTTATATTGTTAGTGTTTGTTATATTGTTAGTGTTTGTTAGTGTTTGTTATGTTTGTTATATTGTTAGTGTTTGTTATATTGTTAGTGTTTGTTATGTTTGTTATATTGTTAGTGTTTGTTATGTTTGTTATATTGTTAGTGTTTGTTATATTGTTAGTGTTTGTTATATTGTTAGTGTTTGTTAGTGTTTGTTATATTGTTAGTGTTTGTTAGTGTTTGTTATATTGTTAGTGTTTGTTATATTGTTAGTGTTTGTTAGTGTTTGTTATGTTTGTTATATTGTTAGTGTTTGTTAGTGTTTGTTATATTGTTAGTGTTTGTTATATTGTTAGTGTTTGTTAGTGTTTGTTAGTGTTTGTTATATTGTTAGTGTTTGTTAGTGTTTGTTAGTGTTTGTTATATTGTTAGTGTTTGTTAGTGTTTGTTAGTGTTTGTTATATTGTTAGTGTTTGTTATGTTTGTTAGTGTTTGTTATATTGTTAGTGTTTGTTAGTGTTTGTTAGTGTTTGTTAGTGTTTGTTATATTGTTAGTGTTTGTTATATTGTTAGTGTTTGTTAGTGTTTGTTATATTGTTAGTGTTTGTTATATTGTTAGTGTTTGTTAGTGTTTGTTATATTGTTAGTGTTTGTTAGTGTTTGTTAGTGTTTGTTATATTGTTAGTGTTTGTTATATTGTTAGTGTTTGTTATATTGTTAGTGTTTGTTAGTGTTTGTTATATTGTTAGTGTTTGTTAGTGTTTGTTAGTGTTTGTTAGTGTTTGTTATATTGTTAGTGTTTGTTAGTGTTTGTTAGTGTTTGTTAGTGTTTGTTATATTGTTAGTGTTTGTTATATTGTTAGTGTTTGTTAGTGTTTGTTAGTGTTTGTTATATTGTTAGTGTTTGTTATATTGTTAGTGTTTGTTAATTTGTTAGTGTTTGTTAGTGTTTGTTATGTTTGTTATATTGTTAGTGTTTGTTATATTGTTAGTGTTTGTTAGTGTTTGTTAGTGCTTGTTATATTGTTAGTGTTTGTTATATTGTTAGTGTTTGTTATATTGTTAGTGTTTGTTATATTGTTAGTGTTTGTTAGTGTTTGTTATATTGTTAGTGTTTGTTATGTTTGTTATATTGTTAGTGTTTGTTATATTGTTAGTGTTTGTTAGTGTTTGTTATATTGTTAGTGTTTGTTAGTGTTTGTTATGTTTGTTATATTGTTAGTGTTTGTTATATTGTTAGTGTTTGTTATGTTTGTTATTGTTTGTTAGTGTTTGTTAGTGTTTGTTAGTGTTTGTTATATTGTTAGTGTTTGTTATATTGTTAGTGTTTGTTATATTGTTAGTGTTTGTTAGTGTTTGTTATATTGTTAGTGTTTGTTATATTGTTAGTGTTTGTTAGTGTTTGTTAGTGTTTGTTAGTGTTTGTTAGTGTTTGTTATATTGTTAGTGTTTGTTATATTGTTAGTGTTTGTTATATTGTTAGTGTTTGTTAGTGTTTGTTAGTGTTTGTTATATTGTTAGTGTTTGTTATGTTTGTTAGTGTTTGTTAGTGTTTGTTAGTGTTTGTTAGTGTTTGTTAGTGTTTGTTATATTGTTAGTGTTTGTTAGTGTTTGTTAGTGTTTGTTAGTGTTTGTTAGTGTTTGTTAGTGTTTGTTATATTGTTAGTGTTTGTTAGTGTTTGTTATATTGTTAGTGTTTGTTAGTGTTTGTTAGTGTTTGTTATATTGTTAGTGTTTGTTATATTGTTAGTGTTTGTTAGTGTTTGTTATATTGTTAGTGTTTGTTATATTGTTAGTGTTTGTTAGTGTTTGTTAGTGTTTGTTAGTGTTTGTTAGTGTTTGTTATATTGTTAGTGTTTGTTATATTGTTAGTGTTTGTTATATTGTTAGTGTTTGTTAGTGTTTGTTAGTGTTTGTTATATTGTTAGTGTTTGTTATGTTTGTTAGTGTTTGTTAGTGTTTGTTAGTGTTTGTTAGTGTTTGTTAGTGTTTGTTATATTGTTAGTGTTTGTTAGTGTTTGTTAGTGTTTGTTAGTGTTTGTTAGTGTTTGTTATATTGTTAGTGTTTGTTAGTGTTTGTTATATTGTTAGTGTTTGTTAGTGTTTGTTAGTGTTTGTTATATTGTTAGTGTTTGTTATATTGTTAGTGTTTGTTAGTGTTTGTTATATTGTTAGTGTTTGTTATATTGTTAGTGTTTGTTATATTGTTAGTGTTTGTTAGTGTTTGTTATATTGTTAGTGTTTGTTATATTGTTAGTGTTTGTTATATTGTTAGTGTTTGTTATATTGTTAGTGTTTGTTATATTGTTAGTGTTTGTTAGTGTTTGTTATATTGTTAGTGTTTGTTATATTGTTAGTGTTTGTTAGTGTTTGTTATATTGTTAGTGTTTGTTATATTGTTAGTGTTTGTTATATTGTTAGTTTTTGTTATATTGTTAGTGTTTGTTATATTGTTAGTGTTTGTTATATTGTTAGTGTTTGTTATATTGTTAGTGTTTGTTATATTGTTAGTGTTTGTTAGTGTTTGTTATATTGTTAGTGTTTGTTAGTGTTTGTTAGTGTTTGTTAGTGTTTGTTAGTGTTTGTTATATTGTTAGTGTTTGTTAGTGTTTGTTATATTGTTAGTGTTTGTTATATTGTTAGTGTTTGTTATATTGTTAGTTTTTGTTATATTGTTAGTGTTTGTTATATTGTTAGTGTTTGTTATATTGTTAGTGTTTGTTATATTGTTAGTGTTTGTTATATTGTTAGTGTTTGTTATATTGTTAGTGTTTGTTAGTGTTTGTTATGTTTGTTATATTGTTAGTGTTTGTTATATTGTTAGTGTTTGTTAGTGTTTGTTATGTTTGTTATATTGTTAGTGTTTGTTATATTGTTAGTGTTTGTTATGTTTGTTATATTGTTAGTGTTTGTTATATTGTTAGTGTTTGTTATATTGTTAGTGTTTGTTATGTTTGTTATATTGTTAGTGTTTGTTATATTGTTAGTGTTTGTTAGTGTTTGTTAGTGTTTGTTATATTGTTAGTGTTTGTTATATTGTTAGTGTTTGTTATATTGTTAGTGTTTGTTATGTTTGTTATATTGTTAGTGTTTGTTATATTGTTAGTGTTTGTTAGTGTTTGTTAGTGTTTGTTATATTGTTAGTGTTTGTTATATTGTTAGTGTTTGTTATATTGTTAGTGTTTGTTATGTTTGTTATATTGTTAGTGTTTGTTATATTGTTAGTGTTTGTTAGTGTTTGTTAGTGTTTGTTATATTGTTAGTGTTTGTTATATTGTTAGTGTTTGTTATGTTTGTTAGTGTTTGTTATGTTTGTTAGTGTTTGTTAGTGTTTGTTATATTGTTAGTGTTTGTTATATTGTTAGTGTTTGTTATATTGTTAGTGTTTGTTATGTTTGTTAGTGTTTGTTATGTTTGTTAGTGTTTGTTAGTGTTTGTTAGTGTTTGTTATATTGTTAGTGTTTGTTAGTGTTTGTTAGTGTTTGTTATATTGTTAGTGTTTGTTATATTGTTAGTGTTTGTTAGTGTTTGTTAGTGTTTGTTATATTGTTAGTGTTTGTTATATTGTTAGTGTTTGTTATATTGTTAGTGTTTGTTATATTGTTAGTGTTTGTTAGTGTTTGTTAGTGTTTGTTATATTGTTAGTGTTTGTTATATTGTTAGTGTTTGTTATATTGTTAGTGTTTGTTATATTGTTAGTGTTTGTTATATTGTTAGTGTTTGTTATATTGTTATGTTTGTTAGTGTTTGTTAGTGTTTGTTATATTGTTAGTGTTTGTTAGTGTTTGTTATGTTTGTTATATTGTTAGTGTTTGTTATATTGTTAGTGTTTGTTATGTTTGTTATATTGTTAGTGTTTGTTATATTGTTATATTGTTAGTGTTTGTTATATTGTTAGTGTTTGTTATGTTTGTTATATTGTTAGTGTTTGTTATATTGTTAGTGTTTGTTATATTGTTAGTGTTTGTTATATTGTTAGTGTTTGTTATATTGTTAGTGTTTGTTATATTGTTAGTGTTTGTTATATTGTTAGTGTTTGTTATGTTTGTTAGTGTTTGTTATGTTTGTTAGTGTTTGTTAGTGTTTGTTATATTGTTAGTGTTTGTTAGTGTTTGTTATATTGTTAGTGTTTGTTATGTTTGTTAGTGTTTGTTATATTGTTAGTGTTTGTTAGTGTTTGTTATATTGTTAGTGTTTGTTATGTTTGTTAGTGTTTGTTATATTGTTAGTGTTTGTTATATTGTTAGTGTTTGTTAGTGTTTGTTATGTTTGTTATATTGTTAGTGTTTGTTAGTGTTTGTTATATTGTTAGTGTTTGTTATGTTTGTTAGTGTTTGTTATATTGTTAGTGTTTGTTATATTGTTAGTGTTTGTTAGTGTTTGTTATGTTTGTTATATTGTTAGTGTTTGTTATATTGTTAGTGTTTGTTATGTTTGTTATGTTGTTAGTGTTTGTTATGTTTGTTATATTGTTAGTGTTTGTTATATTGTTAGTGTTTGTTATATTGTTAGTGTTTGTTAGTGTTTGTTATATTGTTAGTGTTTGTTAGTGTTTGTTATATTGTTAGTGTTTGTTATATTGTTAGTGTTTGTTAGTGTTTGTTATGTTTGTTATATTGTTAGTGTTTGTTAGTGTTTGTTATGTTTGTTATATTGTTAGTGTTTGTTATATTGTTAGTGTTTGTTAGTGTTTGTTATGTTTGTTATATTGTTAGTGTTTGTTATGTTTGTTATATTGTTAGTGTTTGTTATATTGTTAGTGTTTGTTATATTGTTAGTGTTTGTTATATTGTTAGTGTTTGTTAGTGTTTGTTAGTGTTTGTTATATTGTTAGTGTTTGTTAGTGTTTGTTAGTGTTTGTTATATTGTTAGTGTTTGTTAGTGTTTGTTAGTGTTTGTTATATTGTTAGTGTTTGTTATATTGTTAGTGTTTGTTATATTGTTAGTGTTTGTTAGTGTTTGTTAGTGTTTGTTAGTGTTTGTTATATTGTTAGTGTTTGTTATATTGTTAGTGTTTGTTAGTGTTTGTTATATTGTTAGTGTTTGTTATATTGTTAGTGTTTGTTAGTGTTTGTTATATTGTTAGTGTTTGTTAGTGTTTGTTAGTGTTTGTTATATTGTTAGTGTTTGTTATATTGTTAGTGTTTGTTATATTGTTAGTGTTTGTTAGTGTTTGTTATATTGTTAGTGTTTGTTAGTGTTTGTTAGTGTTTGTTAGTGTTTGTTATATTGTTAGTGTTTGTTAGTGTTTGTTAGTGTTTGTTAGTGTTTGTTATATTGTTAGTGTTTGTTATATTGTTAGTGTTTGTTAGTGTTTGTTAGTGTTTGTTATATTGTTAGTGTTTGTTATATTGTTAGTGTTTGTTAAATTGTTAGTGTTTGTTAGTGTTTGTTATGTTTGTTATATTGTTAGTGTTTGTTATATTGTTAGTGTTTGTTAGTGTTTGTTAGTGCTTGTTATATTGTTAGTGTTTGTTATATTGTTAGTGTTTGTTATATTGTTAGTGTTTGTTATATTGTTAGTGTTTGTTAGTGTTTGTTATATTGTTAGTGTTTGTTATGTTTGTTATATTGTTAGTGTTTGTTATATTGTTAGTGTTTGTTAGTGTTTGTTATATTGTTAGTGTTTGTTAGTGTTTGTTATGTTTGTTATATTGTTAGTGTTTGTTATATTGTTAGTGTTTGTTATGTTTGTTATTGTTTGTTAGTGTTTGTTAGTGTTTGTTAGTGTTTGTTATATTGTTAGTGTTTGTTATATTGTTAGTGTTTGTTATATTGTTAGTGTTTGTTAGTGTTTGTTATATTGTTAGTGTTTGTTATATTGTTAGTGTTTGTTAGTGTTTGTTAGTGTTTGTTAGTGTTTGTTAGTGTTTGTTATATTGTTAGTGTTTGTTATATTGTTAGTGTTTGTTATATTGTTAGTGTTTGTTAGTGTTTGTTAGTGTTTGTTATATTGTTAGTGTTTGTTATGTTTGTTAGTGTTTGTTAGTGTTTGTTAGTGTTTGTTAGTGTTTGTTAGTGTTTGTTATATTGTTAGTGTTTGTTAGTGTTTGTTAGTGTTTGTTAGTGTTTGTTAGTGTTTGTTAGTGTTTGTTATATTGTTAGTGTTTGTTAGTGTTTGTTATATTGTTAGTGTTTGTTAGTGTTTGTTAGTGTTTGTTATATTGTTAGTGTTTGTTATATTGTTAGTGTTTGTTAGTGTTTGTTATATTGTTAGTGTTTGTTATATTGTTAGTGTTTGTTAGTGTTTGTTAGTGTTTGTTAGTGTTTGTTAGTGTTTGTTATATTGTTAGTGTTTGTTATATTGTTAGTGTTTGTTATATTGTTAGTGTTTGTTAGTGTTTGTTAGTGTTTGTTATATTGTTAGTGTTTGTTATGTTTGTTAGTGTTTGTTAGTGTTTGTTAGTGTTTGTTAGTGTTTGTTATATTGTTAGTGTTTGTTAGTGTTTGTTAGTGTTTGTTAGTGTTTGTTAGTGTTTGTTAGTGTTTGTTATATTGTTAGTGTTTGTTAGTGTTTGTTATATTGTTAGTGTTTGTTAGTGTTTGTTAGTGTTTGTTATATTGTTAGTGTTTGTTATATTGTTAGTGTTTGTTAGTGTTTGTTATATTGTTAGTGTTTGTTATATTGTTAGTGTTTGTTATATTGTTAGTGTTTGTTAGTGTTTGTTATATTGTTAGTGTTTGTTATATTGTTAGTGTTTGTTATATTGTTAGTGTTTGTTATATTGTTAGTGTTTGTTATATTGTTAGTGTTTGTTAGTGTTTGTTATATTGTTTGTGTTTGTTATATTGTTAGTGTTTGTTAGTGTTTGTTATATTGTTAGTGTTTGTTATATTGTTAGTGTTTGTTATATTGTTAGTTTTTGTTATATTGTTAGTGTTTGTTATATTGTTAGTGTTTGTTATATTGTTAGTGTTTGTTATATTGTTAGTGTTTGTTATATTGTTAGTGTTTGTTAGTGTTTGTTATATTGTTAGTGTTTGTTAGTGTTTGTTAGTGTTTGTTAGTGTTTGTTAGTGTTTGTTATATTGTTAGTGTTTGTTAGTGTTTGTTATATTGTTAGTGTTTGTTATATTGTTAGTGTTTGTTATATTGTTAGTTTTTGTTATATTGTTAGTGTTTGTTATATTGTTAGTGTTTGTTATATTGTTAGTGTTTGTTATATTGTTAGTGTTTGTTATATTGTTAGTGTTTGTTAGTGTTTGTTATATTGTTAGTGTTTGTTAGTGTTTGTTAGTGTTTGTTAGTGTTTGTTAGTGTTTGTTAGTGTTTGTTATATTGTTAGTGTTTGTTATATTGTTAGTGTTTGTTAGTGTTTGTTATATTGTTAGTGTTTGTTATATTGTTAGTGTTTGTTATATTGTTAGTGTTTGTTAGTGTTTGTTATATTGTTAGTGTTTGTTAGTGTTTGTTAGTGTTTGTTATATTGTTAGTGTTTGTTAGTGTTTGTTATATTGTTAGTGTTTGTTAGTGTTTGTTAGTGTTTGTTAGTGTTTGTTATATTGTTAGTGTTTGTTATATTGTTAGTGTTTGTTAGTGTTTGTTATATTGTTAGTGTTTGTTATATTGTTAGTGTTTGTTATATTGTTAGTGTTTGTTATATTGTTAGTGTTTGTTATATTGTTAGTGTTTGTTAGTGTTTGTTATATTGTTAGTGTTTGTTATATTGTTAGTGTTTGTTATATTGTTAGTGTTTGTTATATTGTTAGTGTTTGTTATATTGTTAGTGTTTGTTATATTGTTAGTGTTTGTTATATTGTTAGTGTTTGTTATATTGTTATGTTTGTTATATTGTTAGTGTTTGTTATATTGTTAGTGTTTGTTATATTGTTAGTGTTTGTTATATTGTTAGTGTTTGTTAGTGTTTGTTAGTGTTTGTTATATTGTTAGTGTTTGTTAGTGTTTGTTATATTGTTAGTGTTTGTTAGTGTTTGTTATATTGTTAGTGTTTGTTATATTGTTAGTGTTTGTTAGTGTTTGTTAGTGTTTGTTATATTGTTAGTGTTTGTTAGTGTTTGTTATATTGTTAGTGTTTGTTATGTTTGTTATATTGTTAGTGTTTGTTATATTGTTAGTGTTTGTTATGTTTGTTATATTGTTAGTGTTTGTTATGTTTGTTATATTGTTAGTGTTTGTTATATTGTTAGTGTTTGTTAGTGTTTGTTATGTTTGTTATATTGTTAGTGTTTGTTATATTGTTAGTGTTTGTTATGTTTGTTATATTGTTAGTGTTTGTTATATTGTTAGTGTTTGTTATATTGTTAGTGTTTGTTAGTGTTTGTTAGTGTTTGTTATATTGTTAGTGTTTGTTATGTTTGTTAGTGTTTGTTATGTTTGTTAGTGTTTGTTAGTGTTTGTTAGTGTTTGTTATATTGTTAGTGTTTGTTATATTGTTAGTGTTTGTTAGTGTTTTTTATGTTTGTTATATTGTTAGTGTTTGTTATATTGTTAGTGTTTGTTAGTGTTTGTTATGTTTGTTATATTGTTAGTGTTTGTTATATTGTTAGTGTTTGTTATGTTTGTTATATTGTTAGTGTTTGTTATATTGTTATATTGTTAGTGTTTGTTATATTGTTAGTGTTTGTTATGTTTGTTATATTGTTAGTGTTTGTTAGTGTTTGTTAGTGTTTGTTAGTGTTTGTTAGTGTTTGTTATATTGTTATATTGTTAGTGTTTGTTATATTGTTAGTGTTTGTTATGTTTGTTATATTGTTAGTGTTTGTTATATTGTTAGTGTTTGTTATGTTTGTTAGTGTTTGTTATATTGTTAGTGTTTGTTATATTGTTAGTGTTTGTTATGTTTGTTAGTGTTTGTTATATTGTTAGTGTTTGTTAGTGTTTGTTATATTGTTAGTGTTTGTTAGTGTTTGTTATATTGTTAGTGTTTGTTATATTGTTAGTGTTTGTTAGTGTTTGTTATATTGTTAGTGTTTGTTATATTGTTAGTGTTTGTTAGTGTTTGTTAGTGTTTGTTATATTGTTAGTGTTTGTTATATTGTTAGTGTTTGTTATATTGTTAGTGTTTGTTATATTGTTAGTGTTTGTTAGTGTTTGTTATATTGTTAGTGTTTGTTAGTGTTTGTTATATTGTTAGTGTTTGTTATATTGTTAGTGTTTGTTAGTGTTTGTTATATTGTTAGTGTTTGTTATATTGTTAGTGTTTGTTATGTTTGTTAGTGTTTGTTATATTGTTAGTGTTTGTTAGTGTTTGTTAGTGTTTGTTAGTGTTTGTTATATTGTTAGTGTTTGTTATATTGTTAGTGTTTGTTAGTGTTTGTTATATTGTTAGTGTTTGTTATATTGTTAGTGTTTGTTAGTGTTTGTTATATTGTTAGTGTTTGTTAGTGTTTGTTAGTGTTTGTTATATTGTTAGTGTTTGTTATATTGTTAGTGTTTGTTATATTGTTAGTGTTTGTTAGTGTTTGTTAGTGTTTGTTATATTGTTAGTGTTTGTTAGTGTTTGTTAGTGTTTGTTATATTGTTAGTGTTTGTTAGTGTTTGTTAGTGTTTGTTAGTGTTTGTTATATTGTTAGTGTTTGTTAGTGTTTGTTATATTGTTAGTGTTTGTTATATTGTTAGTGTTTGTTAGTGTTTGTTATGTTTGTTATATTGTTAGTGTTTGTTATATTGTTAGTGTTTGTTATGTTTGTTATATTGTTAGTGTTTGTTAGTGTTTGTTAGTGTTTGTTATATTGTTAGTGTTTTTTATATTGTTAGTGTTTGTTATATTGTTAGTGTTTGTTAGTGTTTGTTATGTTTGTTATATTGTTAGTGTTTGTTATATTGTTAGTGTTTGTTAGTGTTTGTTAGTGTTTGTTATATTGTTAGTGTTTGTTATATTGTTAGTGTTTGTTATATTGTTAGTGTTTGTTATATTGTTAGTGTTTGTTATATTGTTAGTGTTTGTTATATTGTTAGTGTTTGTTATGTTTGTTATATTGTTAGTGTTTGTTAGTGTTTGTTATGTTTGTTATATTGTTAGTGTTTGTTATATTGTTAGCGTTTGTTAGTGTTTGTTATGTTTGTTATATTGTTAGTGTTTGTTATATTGTTAGTGTTTGTTATATTGTTAGTGTTTGTTATGTTTGTTATATTGTTAGTGTTTGTTAGTGTTTGTTAGTGTTTGTTATATTGTTAGTGTTTTTTATATTGTTAGTGTTTGTTATATTGTTAGTGTTTGTTAGTGTTTGTTATGTTTGTTATATTGTTAGTGTTTGTTATATTGTTAGTGTTTGTTAGTGTTTGTTAGTGTTTGTTATATTGTTAGTGTTTGTTATATTGTTAGTGTTTGTTATATTGTTAGTGTTTGTTATATTGTTAGTGTTTGTTATATTGTTAGTGTTTGTTATATTGTTAGTGTTTGTTAGTGTTTGTTATGTTTGTTATATTGTTAGTGTTTGTTATATTGTTAGTGTTTGTTATGTTTGTTATATTGTTAGTGTTTGTTATATTGTTAGTGTTTGTTATATTGTTAGTGTTTGTTAGTGTTTGTTATGTTTGTTATATTGTTAGTGTTTGTTATATTGTTAGTGTTTGTTATGTTTGTTAGTGTTTGTTAGTGTTTGTTAGTGTTTGTTAGTGTTTGTTATATTGTTAGTGTTTGTTATATTGTTAGTGTTTGTTATATTGTTAGTGTTTGTTAGTGTTTGTTAGTGTTTGTTATATTGTTAGTGTTTGTTATATTGTTAGTGTTTGTTAGTGTTTGTTAGTGTTTGTTAGTGTTTGTTAGTGTTTGTTAGTGTTTGTTATATTGTTAGTGTTTGTTATATTGTTAGTGTTTGTTATATTGTTAGTGTTTGTTAGTGTTTGTTAGTGTTTGTTATATTGTTAGTGTTTGTTATGTTTGTTAGTGTTTGTTAGTGTTTGTTAGTGTTTGTTAGTGTTTGTTAGTGTTTGTTAGTGTTTGTTATATTGTTAGTGTTTGTTAGTGTTTGTTAGTGTTTGTTAGTGTTTGTTAGTGTTTGTTATATTGTTAGTGTTTGTTAGTGTTTGTTAGTGTTTGTTATATTGTTAGTGTTTGTTAGTGTTTGTTAGTGTTTGTTATATTGTTAGTGTTTGTTATATTGTTAGTGTTTGTTAGTGTTTGTTATATTGTTAGTGTTTGTTATATTGTTAGTGTTTGTTATATTGTTAGTGTTTGTTAGTGTTTGTTATATTGTTAGTGTTTGTTATATTGTTAGTGTTTGTTATATTGTTAGTGTTTGTTATATTGTTAGTGTTTGTTATATTGTTAGTGTTTGTTAGTGTTTGTTATATTGTTTGTGTTTGTTATATTGTTAGTGTTTGTTAGTGTTTGTTATATTGTTAGTGTTTGTTATATTGTTAGTGTTTGTTATATTGTTAGTTTTTGTTATATTGTTAGTGTTTGTTATATTGTTAGTGTTTGTTATATTGTTAGTGTTTGTTATATTGTTAGTGTTTGTTATATTGTTAGTGTTTGTTAGTGTTTGTTATATTGTTAGTGTTTGTTAGTGTTTGTTAGTGTTTGTTAGTGTTTGTTAGTGTTTGTTAGTGTTTGTTATATTGTTAGTGTTTGTTATATTGTTAGTGTTTGTTAGTGTTTGTTATATTGTTAGTGTTTGTTATATTGTTAGTGTTTGTTATATTGTTAGTTTTTGTTATATTGTTAGTGTTTGTTATATTGTTAGTGTTTGTTATATTGTTAGTGTTTGTTATATTGTTAGTGTTTGTTATATTGTTAGTGTTTGTTAGTGTTTGTTATATTGTTAGTGTTTGTTAGTGTTTGTTAGTGTTTGTTAGTGTTTGTTAGTGTTTGTTATATTGTTAGTGTTTGTTATATTGTTAGTGTTTGTTAGTGTTTGTTATATTGTTAGTGTTTGTTATATTGTTAGTGTTTGTTATATTGTTAGTGTTTGTTAGTGTTTGTTATATTGTTAGTGTTTGTTAGTGTTTGTTAGTGTTTGTTATATTGTTAGTGTTTGTTAGTGTTTGTTATATTGTTAGTGTTTGTTAGTGTTTGTTAGTGTTTGTTAGTGTTTGTTATATTGTTAGTGTTTGTTATATTGTTAGTGTTTGTTAGTGTTTGTTATATTGTTAGTGTTTGTTATATTGTTAGTGTTTGTTATATTGTTAGTGTTTGTTATATTGTTAGTGTTTGTTATATTGTTAGTGTTTGTTAGTGTTTGTTATATTGTTAGTGTTTGTTATATTGTTAGTGTTTGTTATATTGTTAGTGTTTGTTATATTGTTAGTGTTTGTTATATTGTTAGTGTTTGTTATATTGTTAGTGTTTGTTATATTGTTAGTGTTTGTTATATTGTTATGTTTGTTATATTGTTAGTGTTTGTTATATTGTTAGTGTTTGTTATATTGTTAGTGTTTGTTATATTGTTAGTGTTTGTTAGTGTTTGTTAGTGTTTGTTATATTGTTAGTGTTTGTTAGTTTTTGTTATATTGTTAGTGTTTGTTAGTGTTTGTTATATTGTTAGTGTTTGTTATATTGTTAGTGTTTGTTAGTGTTTGTTAGTGTTTGTTATATTGTTAGTGTTTGTTAGTGTTTGTTATATTGTTAGTGTTTGTTAGTGTTTGTTATATTGTTAGTGTTTGTTAATGTTTGTTATATTGTTAGTGTTTGTTAGTGTTTGTTATATTGTTAGTGTTTGTTAGTGTTTGTTAGTGTTTGTTAGTGTTTGTTATATTGTTAGTGTTTGTTATATTGTTAGTGTTTGTTAGTGTTTGTTATATTGTTAGTGTTTGTTATATTGTTAGTGTTTGTTAGTGTTTGTTAGTGTTTGTTAGTGTTTGTTATATTGTTAGTGTTTGTTAGTGTTTGTTAGTGTTTGTTAGTGTTTGTTAGTGTTTGTTATATTGTTAGTGTTTGTTATATTGTTAGTGTTTGTTAGTGTTTGTTATATTGTTAGTGTTTGTTAGTGTTTGTTATATTGTTAGTGTTTGTTATATTGTTAGTGTTTGTTATATTGTTAGTGTTTGTTAGTGTTTGTTAGTGTTTGTTATATTGTTAGTGTTTGTTAGTGTTTGTTAGTGTTTGTTATGTTTGTTATATTGTTAGTGTTTGTTATATTGTTAGTGTTTGTTAGTGTTTGTTAGTGTTTGTTAGTGTTTGTTAGTGTTTGTTATATTGTTAGTGTTTGTTATATTGTTAGTGTTTGTTAGTGTTTGTTAGTGTTTGTTATATTGTTAGTGTTTGTTAGTGTTTGTTATATTGTTAGTGTTTGTTATATTGTTAGTGTTTGTTATATTGTTAGTGTTTGTTATATTGTTAGTGTTTGTTATATTGTTAGTGTTTGTTAGTGTTTGTTAGTGTTTGTTAGTGTTTGTTAGTGTTTGTTATATTGTTAGTGTTTGTTAGTGTTTGTTAGTGTTTGTTAGTGTTTGTTATATTGTTAGTGTTTGTTAGTGTTTGTTATATTATTAGTGTTTGTTATATTGTTAGTGTTTGTTATATTGTTAGTGTTTGTTAGTGTTTGTTATATTGTTAGTGTTTGTTATATTGTTAGTGTTTGTTATATTGTTAGTGTTTGTTATATTGTTAGTGTTTGTTATATTGTTAGTGTTTGTTATATTGTTAGTGTTTGTTAGTGTTTGTTAGTGTTTGTTATATTGTTAGTGTTTGTTATATTGTTAGTGTTTGTTAGTGTTTGTTAGTGTTTGTTATATTGTTAGTGTTTGTTAGTGTTTGTTATATTGTTAGTGTTTGTTATATTGTTAGTGTTTGTTATATTGTTAGTGTTTGTTATATTGTTAGTGTTTGTTATATTGTTAGTGTTTGTTAGTGTTTGTTATATTGTTAGTGTTTGTTATATTGTTAGTGTTTGTTAGTGTTTGTTAGTGTTTGTTAGTGTTTGTTAGTGTTTGTTAGTGTTTGTTATATTGTTAGTGTTTGTTATATTGTTAGTGTTTGTTATATTGTTAGTGTTTGTTATATTGTTAGTGTTTGTTAGTGTTTGTTAGTGTTTGTTAGTGTTTGTTATATTGTTAGTGTTTGTTATATTGTTAGTGTTTGTTATATTGTTAGTGTTTGTTATATTGTTAGTGTTTGTTATGTTTGTTAGTGTTTGTTATATTGTTAGTGTTTGTTAGTGTTTGTTATATTGTTATGTTTGTTATATTGTTAGTGTTTGTTATATTGTTATGTTTGTTAGTGTTTGTTATGTTTGTTATATTGTTAGTGTTTGTTATGTTTGTTATATTGTTAGTGTTTGTTATGTTTGTTATATTGTTAGTGTTTGTTATATTGTTAGTGTTTGTTATATTGTTAGTGTTTGTTATATTGTTAGTGTTTGTTATGTTTGTTAGTCTTTGTTATGTTTGTTATATTGTTAGTGTTTGTTAGTGTGTATGTTTATACTGTGTATGCACTGTACTGTCCTGTATGTACTCTACTGTACTATACTGTACTGTGTGTACTGTATTTCCTGTATGTACTGTCCTGTATGTACTCTACTGTATGTACTGTATTTCCTGTATCTACTCTACTATACTGTATGTACTCTACTGTACTATGCTGTACTGTATGTACTCTACTGTACTATACTGTACTGTATGTACTCTACTATACTGTACTCTACTGTTTTGTATGTACTCTACTGTATTTCCTGTATGTACTCTACTGTTTTGTATGTACTGTACTGTAGCCTTTTAAGTACATTTTAAGTACTTTAAGTCATCATCTGCTGTATTGCGTCTACACAGGCTATGTTCTAACTAATACCACCAATGTGAAGACCTATTGTGTTATGATACATCTACATTTATAAACACACCTCTCTCCCCTGACACCAGTAAACACACCTCTCTCTCCTGATACCAGTAAACACACCTCTCTCCTGATACCAGTAAACACACCTCTCTCCCCTGATACCAGTAAACACACCTCTCTCTCCTGATACCAGTAAATACACCTCTCCCCTGATACCAGTAAACACAGCTCTCTCCCCTGATACCAGTAAACACACCTCTCTCTCCTGATACCAGTAAACACACCTCTCTCTCCTGATACCAGTAAACACACCTCTCTCTCCTGATACCAGTAAACACACCTCTCTCCCCTGATACCAGTAAACACACCTCTCTCTCCTGATACCAGTAAACACACCTCTCTCTCCTGATACCAGTAAACACACCTCTCTCCCCTGATACCAGTAAACACACCTCTCTCCCCTGATACCAGTAAAACACACCTCTCTCTCCTGATACCAGTAAACACACCTCTCTCCTGATACCAGTAAAACACACCTCTCTCTCCTGATACCAGTAAACACACCTCTCTCCCCTGATACCAGTAAACACACCTCTCTCTCCTGATACCAGTAAACACACCTCTCTCTCCTGATACCAGTAAACACACCTCTCTCCCCTGATACCAGTAAACACACCTCTCCCCTGATACCAGTAAACACACCTCTCTCTCCTGACACCAGTAAACACAACTCTCTCCCCTGATACCAGTAAACACACCTCTCTCTCCTGACACCAGTAAACACACCTCTCTCTCCTGATACCAGTAAACACACCTCTCTCCCCTGATACCAGTAAACACCTCTCTCCCCTGATACCAGTAAACACACCTCTCTCTCCTGACACCAGTAAACACACCTCTCTCTCCTGATACCAGTAAACACACCTCTCTCTCCTGATACCAGTAAACACACCTCTCTCTCCTGATACCAGTAAACACACCTCTCTCTCCTGATACCAGTAAACACACCTCTCTCCCCTGATACCAGTAAACACACCTCTCTCTCCTGACACCAGTAAACACACCTCTCTCTCCTGATACCAGTAAACACACCTCTCTCCCCTGACACCAGTAAACACACACCTCTCCCCTGATACCAGTAAACACACCTCTCTCCTGATACCAGTAAACACACCTCTCTCCCCTGATACCAGTAAACACCTCTCTCCCCTGACACCAGTAAACACACCTCTCTCTCCTGATACCAGTAAACACACCTCTCTCTCCTGACACCAGTAAACACACCTCTCTCTCCTGATACCAGTAAACACACCTCTCTCCCCTGATACCAGTAAACACACCTCTCTCTCCTGATACCAGTAAACACACCTCTCTCTCCTGACACCAGTAAACACACCTCTCTCTCCTGATACCAGTAAACACACCTCTCCCCTGATACCAGTAAACACACCTCTCTCTCCTGATACCAGTAAACACAACTCTCTCCCCTGATACCAGTAAACACACCTCTCTCTCCTGATACCAGGTCCAGCAGGATCAGATGCCCATGTTCCTCGTCTGTCCTTCTCAGCAGCTCTGACCCGCCCTCAGGCCAGGGCTGGAACCATAGTCTTCAACAAGATCTTTGTCAATGAGAAGGATGTCTATAACCCAGGCACAGGTGTGTGTTTGGGTATTAAACAGGAGAGGAGTTGTACATGTATATATCTCTGTCAAGGCCTTACCATCTTAGTTCTTAAATCATTTTCAATTTGAGTAAAAGCTTGTGTACTTTATTGCATGTTAATTCAGATATTATGCTGTGCTTGTTTTAACTGCAAAAGTCATCACGAGACGCCAACGATTCCTTTTATTTACTATGTTGTTATTATTTGACAACTTTGTTGTCGCTCGAAATGAAAGTTAATATTACTGGTATTATAACCCGCCTGCACGTCTCTGTCTCCCCAGGTTACTTCACAGCCCCAGTGAGTGGTAAATACTTCTTCAGCGCTACCCTGACAGGCCATAAGAATGTGAAGATTGAGGCTGTCCTATCTAAGTCTAACTACGGCGTGGCGCGTGGGGACTCTGCAGGCTACCAACCAGAGGGACTGGAGAAACCCATGGCAGAGGCCAGACACACGCCCGGAGCCCTGGCTGTCTTCAACATCGTCCTCCCTATGAAGGTGGGAGATACCGTCTGCATCGACCTGGTCACCGGGAAACTGGCCCACTCCTCAGAACCCCTCACCATCTTCAGCGGGATGCTGCTGTATGAGACCGTCTGATTGGGCTAGACTGTCAGTGTGAGGCCTTCTGATTGGCTGGACTGAAGGAGAGGGATGAGTCTAATTGGTGCTTACAGAGACAGACAGAAGTGACTGAGAGGACAGTGTCTTGAGATCAACAATTGAATCAAACCGGGCAAGAGAGATACCTTCATGAATGAATCAAACCGCCAAGAGAGATACCTTCATGAATGAATCAAACCGGGCAAGAGAGATACCTTCATGAATGAATCAAACCGCCAAGAGAGATACCTTCATGAATGAATCAAACCGGGCAAGAGAGATACCTTCATGAATGAATCAAACCGGGCAAGAGAGATACCTTCATGAATGAATCAAACCGGGCAAGAGAGATACCTTCATGAATGAAATAGAAGAAAGAAAGATATACTTTTATCAATCTATCCATTTGATGATTTGGTTTTTGTGTTTCACAGCTCGGAGCAAACAGGAATCCCACTGGGCACAGATGTCGATTCAGAGTCTATTCCACGTTGGTTCAATGTAATTACATTGAAATGACGTGGGAACAACCGTCGTGTTCCCAGTGGGGTTAAACATCATGTCTTTGACATTCATTTCCTTTCGAAAGAGATGCCACTGCAGGGTTTTACATGTTATATTATTTTAATAGTTTGTTCGGCACTATCAACTTTAATGTTTCACTTATTTTCATAAGCTGGCCTTGAGGTCTCACACATATTCTTTAACGTCAAAGCAAACTATAGTATATTTTTGAAAGGATCACAAAATAATGCTAAGTATTTTTGTTCCATGTAGACTGATACACCCACAAATATGACTGGGATGGGTTGTTGTTCTAGAATCTGTTTATTGCACACATTCTATGTCAAAGTGGTTCTGAAGTATTTTGTATATTCAGTCTAAATTACTCACACTATCTATTTCACGTGTGCAAACAGATTGAAGAGAAATGCAACAATAAGCACATTTTTCACAAGTAACAAAGCAATTTCAGCGTGTGGGAGCAGACCAGCAACAAACAAAGTTATGCTGGTGCTCATTATGACTTTTGTTCTAGAACTTAGAAAGAAAAAGAACATTTGAGGAACATTCCATTAATTTGTTCTAGAACTCAAACAGAAAAAGAACATTTGAGGAACATTCCAGTAATTTGTTCTAGAACTCAAACAGAAAAAGAACATTTGAGGAACATTCCAGTAATTTGTTCTAGAACTCAAACAGAAAAAGAACATTTGAGGAACATTCCAGTAATTTGTTCTAGAACTCAAACAGAAAAAGAACATTTGAGGAACATTCCAGTAATTTGTTCTAGAACTCAAACAGAAAAAGAACATTTGAGGAACATTCCATTAATTTGTTCTAGAACTCAAACAGAAAAAGAAAATTTGAGGAACATCCCATTAATATATCCAAGGACTCAAGAGAAAGATTTCTTCTCAGAATCTCGAATGTAGCCATAAGGGTCATATAAACTTGGCGAAGGTCGAGGGTCAACTGTAAAACGTGTGTCCTCTCTGTTTCTCTGTCAACCCTATTCAGAGCCACAGATAACACTGATGAGCAGGGTACGCATCCCTCTATCCGTCCATGAATTTAAACCTCAGCCAAGAAACCATGTGCCTGGTCAAAAAGTAGTGTACTAAGGTAGGGAATAGGGTGCCATTTGGGACAAACACCATGTTTCCTGTGTCCTTCCCTCACTCGGCCAATTAACATGCCTTTCCTTTTTCAAAGTATTTGAATTCAGTCCGATACAGTACAGGAAGACCCCCTAGTGGAATGTTCATATGTTGACACTATCGAGGAACATTATCATCAGAAATGACATTTACGGCTCTGTCCCCAATGGTATCCTATTCTAACTATAGTACACTACATTGGACCAAGTGCACTAAAATATATATAAATAAATAAATAAAATGGGTGCCTTTTCAGATGCACATTGTATTTTTGCATGCCATATGTTGCCAGAATTTCCTAAAGTCTTGAACCAGACAGTTTGGAAATGCAATTTACTTTGTAATATGTGTTTTTGTATGCGTTGATGTACAACCTCAATAGTATGTAAATATTTGTATGTATATTTTTTGGTCATATATTAGTAATTAGTTGTGACTGTATGCTTTTGCTTTGTTTTTATTAGGTTTGTGTTTTTGTTTTGTTTGCCACATGTGACTCCAATACAGATCACTTTTCCACATGTAGTCTTAACTCTTGTTATTGATAATAATCATAATAATAAGGAAAGCGTTGAATACAAAGATGTGAACTTTGACCTTCACATTAGCAATACATTTAAAAAAAAAAAACACTGAACAAAAATATAAAAATGCGAACACACAACAATCTCTAGGATTTTACTGAGTTACACTTCGTATGAGGAAATCAGTCAATTTAAATAAATTCATTAGACCCTAATCTATGGATTTCACATGACTAGGAATACAGATATGTATCTGTTGGTCACAGATACCTTAAAGAAAAGAAGTAGGGGTGTGGATCAGAAAACCAGCCAGTGTCTGGTGTGACCACCATTTGCCTCATGCAGCTGCACATCTCCTCCGAACTGCACATCTCCTTCACATAGAGTTGATCAGGCTGTTGATTGTGGCCTGTGGAAGGTTGTCCCACTCCTCTCCAATGGCTGTGTGAAGTTGCTGGATATTGGCGGGAACTGGAACACGCTGTTGTACACGTCGATCCAGAGCATCCCAAACATGCTCAATAGATGACATGTCTGGTGATTATGCAGGCCATAGAAGAACTGGGACATTTTTAGCTTCCTGGAATTGTGTACAGATCCTTGAGGCATGGGGCTGTGAATTTACATGCTGAAACATGAGGTGATGTAGGTGGAGAAATGGCATCACAATGGGCCTCAGGAACTCATCACGTTATCTCTGTGCATTCAAATTGCCATCAATAAATTGCCATTGTGTTCGTTGTCTGTAGCTTATACCTGCTCATACCATAACCCCACCGCCACCATGGGGAACTCTGTTCACAACGTTGACATCAGCAAACCACTCACCCACACAACGCCATACTGTCATCTGTCCAGTACAATTGAAACGTGGATTCATCCTTGAAGAGGACACTTCTCCAGCATTCCAGTGGCCATCGAAGGTCAGCATTTGCCCACTGAAGTCGGTTACGACGCCGAACTGCAATCGGGTCAAGACCCTGGTGAGGACGACGAGCACAGTTTGTACAGAAATTCTTCGGTTGTGCAAACCCATCAGCTGTCCGGTGGCTGGTCTCAGACATTCCTGCAGGTGAAGAAGGTCTGCGAATGTGGTCTGCGAATGTGAGGCCGGTTGGACGTACTGCCAAATTCTATAAAACAACGGAGGCGGCTTATGGTTGAGAAATGAACATTCAATTATCTGGCAACGGCTCTGGTGGACATTCCTGCATTCAGCATGCCAATTGCACGCTCCCTCAAAACTTGAGTCTGTTTCATTGTGTTGTGTGTCAAAACTGCATATTTTAGAGTGGCCTTTTATTGGCCCCAGCACAAGGTGCACCTGTGTAATAATCATGCTGTTTAATCAGCTTCTTGATATGCCACGTCTGTCAGGTGGATGGATTGTCTTGGCAAAGGAGAAATGCTCATTAACAGGGATGTAAAGAAATGTGTGCACAAAATTTGAGAGAAATCAGCTTTTTGTGCATATGGAACATTTCTGGGATCGTTTATTTCAGCTCATGAAACATGGGACCAACACTTCACAACACTTTTTTTTCTGGACATCTGGTGTATTAGAGTTCAGGAGGATGGAATCTGTCTTCGTAATGGGATGTTTTTAGGGATGCATCCTTCACAAAGCAACCTAATCTGTGGTTTACAAAGTATTCAGAGAATGTCCAGCCTCTGTATATTTTCTCGTTCATCACTAATAACGGACTTGTCAAAACTCATATTGGCGGTTAACTGTTTCTGTTTCATTCCAGGCCACAATGACTCATATCAGTGATCCAGTGTCAACAAGGGAAATTGAGACCAAGCAGGACAGGATGTAGCAGGACAGGATGTAGCAGGACAGGATGTAGCAAGACAGGGTGTAGCAGGACAGGATGTAGCAGGACAGGATGTAGCAGGACAGGGTGTAGCAGGACAGGGTGTAGCAGGACAGGATGTAGCAGGACAGGGTGTAGCAGGACAGGGTGTAGCAGGACAGGATGTAGCAGGACAGGATGTAGCAGGACAGGGTGTAGCAAGACAGGGTGTAGCAGGACAGGATGTAGCAGGACAGGATGTAGCAGGACAGGGTGTAGCAGGACAGGATGTAGCAGGACAGGGTGTAGCAGGACCGGGTGTAGCAGGACAGGGTGTAGCAGGACAGGATGTAGCAGGACAGGGTGTAGCAGGACAGGGTGTAGCAGGACAGGATGTAGCAGGACAGGATGTAGCAGGACAGGATGTAGCAGGACAGGGTGTAGCAAGACAGGGTGTAGCAGGACAGGATGTAGCAGGACAGGGTGTAGCAGGACAGGATGTAGCAGGACAGGGTGTAGCAGGACAGGGTGTAGCAAGACAGGGTGTAGCAGGACAGGATGTAGCAGGACAGGATGTAGCAGGACAGGGTGTAGCAGGACAGGATGTAGCAGGACAGGATTTAGCAGGACAGGATGTAGCAGGACAGGATGTAGCAGGACAGGATGTAGCAGGACAGGATGTAGCAGGACAGGGTGTAGCAGGACAGGATGTAGCAGGACAGGGTGTAGCAGGACAGGGTGTAGCAGGACCGGATGTAGCAGGACAGGATGTAGCGAGACAGCAGTGGTGGAAAAAGTACTGATCTTTACTTTTACTCAATGAAAATGAACTTAAAAGAAAATGACTCAATTGAAAGTCACCCAGTAAAATACTACTTGAGAAAGATTCTAAAAGTATTTGGTTTTAAATGTACTTAAGTATCAAAAGTTAAAGGGCAGCGCACAATTGGCCGAATATCGTCCGGGTTTGGCCGTCATTGTAAATAAGAATTTGTTCTTAACTGACTTGCCTAGTTAAATCAAGGTTAAATAAAAATAAAACCAAGAAATATTTAAAAAATCCTTATATTAAGCAAAACAGACAACACGATTTTCTTGTATTTACGGATAGCCAGGGGCTCAGTTCAACACTGACATAATTTACAAAGAAGCATTTGTATTTAGTGAGTCCTCCAGATCAGAGGCAGTAGGGATGACCAGGGATGTTCTCTGTTTAGTGAGTCCTCCAGATCAGAGACAGTAGGGATGACCAGGGATGTTCTCTGTTTAGTGAGTCCTCCAGATCAGAGGCAGTAGGGACGACCAGGGATGTTCTCTGTTTAGTGAGTCCTCCAGATCAGAGGCAGTAGGGATGACCAGGGATGTTTTCTTGATGAGTGCGTGAATTAGACAATTTTCCTGTCCTGCTAAGCATTCAAAATGTATCAAATACTTTGGGTGTCAGGGAAAATGTAAGGAGTAAAAAGTACTTTATTTTTTTTAGGAATGTAGTGAAGTAAAAGTTGTAAAAAATATAAATAGTTAGGTACAGACACCCCAAAAAACTACTTAAGTAACAATACTTAAAAGTACTACCTAAATATTTACACCACTGCAGGAGAGGATGTCGCTGTCCTTATGGTGTATGGTGACCTCTACTGGCCAACATTATATGACAGTTTTACTATTGGTTGTTACTGGGGTAAAGTCAAACTACAACAGGACAGCAAGTATGTACATCTGGTACGTACAGAGACGGTGCCCTGTCGGTACAGAGACGGTGTCCTGTCGGTACAGAGATGGTGTCCTGTCGGTACAGAGACGGTGCCCTGTAGGTACAGAGACGGTGCCCTGTCGGTACAGAGACGGTGTCCTGTCGGTACAGAGACGGTGCCCTGTCGGTACAGAGACGGTGCCCTGTACGTACAGAGATGGTGCCCTGTCGGTACATTTATGCAAATGTATTAAAAATAAAAACCTGAAATACCTTATTTACACAAGTATTCAGACCTTTTGCTATGAGACTCGTTTCCAGAGCTCCTGTTTCCATTGATCATCCTTGAGATGTTTCTACAAATTGATTGGAGTCCACCGGTGGTAAATTCAATTGATTGGACATGATTTGGAAAGGCACACACCTGTCTATATAAGGTACAACAGTTGACAGTGCACGTCTGAGCAAAAACCAAGCCATGAGGTCGAAGGAATTGTTCGTAGAGCTCAGAGACAGGATTGTGTCGAGGCACAGATCTGGGGAAGGGTACCAAAACATTTCTGCAGCATTTAAGGTCCCCAAGAACACAGTGGCCTCCATCATTCTTACAAGGAAGAAGTTTGGAACCACCAAGACTCTTCCTAGAGCTGGCCGCCCGGCCAAACTGAGTAATCGGGGGAGAAGGGCCTTGGTCTGGAAGGTGACCAAGAACCCGGTGGTCACTCTGACAGAGTTCTAGAGTTCCTCTGTGGAGATGGGAGAACCTTCCAGAAGGACAACCATCTCTGCAGTACTCCACCAATTAGGCCTTTATGGTAGAGTGGCTAGACGAAGCCACTTCTCTGTAAAAGGTTACCTATAGACTCTGAGACCATGAAAAACAAGATTCTTTGTTATGATGAAACCAAGATTGAACACTTTGGCCTGAATGCCAAGCGTCACGTCTGGAGGAAACCTGGCACCATCCCTACGGTGAAGCATGGTGGTGGCAGCATCATGTTGTGGGGATATTTTTCAGCACCAGGGACTGGGAGACTAGTCAGGAAAGAGGAAAAGATGAACAGAGCAAAGTACAGAGAGATCAATCAATCAAATGTTTTTATAAAACCCTTTTACATCAGCCGATATCTCAAAGTGCTGTACAGAAACCCAGCTTAAAAACACAGTGGCTAGGAAAAACTCCCTACAAAGGCAGGAACCTAGGAAGAAACCTAGAGAGGAACCAGGCTCTGAGGGGTGGCCAGTCCTCTTCTGGCTGTGCCGGGTGGAGATTATAACAGAACATGGCCAAGATGTTCAAACGTTCATAGATGACCAGCAGGGTCAAATAATAATAAATCAGTGGTTGTAGAGGGTGCAACAGGTCAGCACCTCAAAAAAATGTCCGTTGGCTTTTCATAGCCGAGCATTTAGAGTTAGAGACAGCAGGTGCGGCAGAGAGTCGAAAAACAGCAGGTCTGAGACAGGTAGCACGTCCGGTGAACAGGTCAGGGTTCCATAGCCGCAGGCAGAACAGTTGAAACTGGAGCAGCAGCATGACCAGGTGGACAGCAAGGAGTCATCAGGCCAGGTAGTCCTGAGGGCTCAGGTCCTCTGGGAGGGGAGAGAGAGAGAGAGAATCAGAGGGAACATACTTAAATTCACGCAGGAAACCGGATAAGACAGGATAAATACAAATACTCCAAATATAACAGACTGACCCTAGCCCCCGACACAAACTACTGCAGCATAAATACTGGAGGCTGAGACAGGAAGGGTCGGGAGACACTGTGGCCCCGTCCGACGATACCCCCGGACAGGGCCAAACAGGCAGGATATAACCCCACCCACTTTGCCACAGCAGAGCCCCCACACCACAAGAGGGAAATCTTCAACCACCAACTTACTACCCTGAGACAAGGCAGAGTATAGCCCACAAAGATCTCCCCCACGGCACGAACCCGAGGGGGGCACCAACCCAGACAGGAAGATCACGTCAGTGACTCAACACACTCAAGTGATGCACCCCTCCTAGGGACGGCATGGAAGAGCACCAGTAAGCCAGTGACTCAGCCCCTGTAATAGGGTTAAAGGCAGAGAATCCCAGTGGAGAGAGGGGAACCGGCCAGGCAGAGACAGCAAGGGCAGTTCGTTGCTCCAGTGCCTTTCCGTTCACCTTCACACTCCCTGGCCTGACTACATTCAATCATAGGACTTACTGAGGAGATGAGTCTTCAATAAAGACTTAAAGGTTGAGACTGAGTTTGTGTCTCTCACATGGGTAGGCAGACCATTCCATAAAAATGGAGCTCTATAGGAGAAAGCCCTGCCTCCAGCTGTTTGCTTAGAAATTCTGGGGACAATAAGGAGGCCTGCATCTTGTGACCGTAGCGTACGTGTAGGTATGTACGGCAGGACCAAATCAGAAAGATAGGTAGGAGCAAGCCCATGTAATGCTTTGTAGGTTAGCAGTAAAACCTTCAAAATCAGCCCTTGCTTTAACAGGAAGCCAGTGTAGAGAGGCTAGCACTGGAGTAATATGATCACATTTTGGGGTTTTAGTCAAGATTCTAGCAGCCGTGTTTAGCACTAACTGAAGTTCATTTAGTGCTTTATCCGGAAGCGGAGATTGCAGTAATCTAATCAAGAAGTGACAAAAGCATGGATGAACTTTTCTGCATCATTTTTGGACAGAAAGTTTCAGATTTTTGCAATGTTACATCCTTGATGAAAACCCACTCCAGAGCGCTCAGGACCGTCACGGCAAAGGTTCACCTTCCAACAGGACAACGACCCTAAGCACACAGCCAAGACAACGCAGGAGTGGCTTTGGGACAAGTCTCAATGTCCTTGAGTGGCCCAGTCAGAGCCCGGACATGATCCCTTCAATCTCTGCTGAGACCTGAAAACAGCTGTGCAGCGACGCTCCCCATCCAACCTGACATGACAGTTTGAGAGGATCTGCAGAGAAGAATGGGAGGAACTCCCCAAATACAGGTGTGCCAAGCTTGTAGCGTCATACCCATGAAGACTCGAGGCTATAATCACTGCCAAAGGTGCTTCAACAAAGTACTGAGTAAAGGGTCTGAATACTTATGTAAATGTGAAATTTTATTTTGTTCTTTTTAATAAATTAGCACAAATGTATTTTAAAAACCTGTTTTTGGTTTCTCATAATGGGATATTGTGTGCAGATTGATGAGGGGGAAAAAACAATTTAATCTATATTAGAATACGTCAGTAACGTAACATGTGGAAAAAGGAAAGGGGTCTGAATACTTTCCAAAGGCACTGTACTGAATTCTAAAAGCAATGAACAAAACTCTATTTTTTTGTTGTTGAAAAGCTGCTGTTACATCTTCTATTGGCATCGGTACATTATTTATGAAAAAGTTACTGTATTTTTACGTACACATTTTTGTAGTTGGTATTTTGCCCTTAGTGCATAATACTATTTATCAAGTAAAGCATTGTCCCTGTACCTTTAAAAAAACAAAAACAATCACCTTAATTTAAACCAGGTAGGTTAGTTGAGAACAAGTTCTCATTTACAACTGCGACCTGGACAAGATAAAGCAAAGCAGTGCAACACAAACAACAACACAGAGTTACACTTGGAATAAACAAAACATACAGTCAATAATACAGTAGGGGAAAAAATGACATGTCCCTTTCTGTCCCTGCAGGTCTCTGTCCCTACATGTCTCTGTCCCTGGAAGGTGGAGTCTCTACATGTCTCTGTCCCTGCATGTCTCTGTCCCTGCAGGTCTCTGTCCCTACATGTCTCTGTCCCTGCAGGTCTCTGTCCCTGCAGGTCTCTGTCCCTGCATGTCTCTGTCCCTGCATGTCTCTGTCCCTGCATGTCTCTGTCCCTGCATGTCTCTGTCCCTGCATGTCCCTTTCTGTCCCTACATGTCCCTTTCTGTCCCTACAAGTCTCTGTCCCTACATGTCCCTGCATGTCTCTGTCCCTACAAGTCTCTGTCCCTACATGTCCCTTTCTGTCCCTGCATGTCTCTGTCCCTGCATGTCTCTGTCCCTGCATGTCTCTGTCCCTGGAATGTGGAGTCCCCTGCTACCAGATTCCTGAGCTTCTTCAACAAGCAATGCCAAGCTCAAGAACAAAAGGTGAACCGGTGGGCTCTCTTCACTGATCTCCAGTCTACCCCCCCTCAGCATGTGAGAGACAATTGGAGCCGACCCCAGTCTTGGCCTATTAGCATTTTAACCCCCTCTGGCCAGGCCCCCACCCCCTCTGGCCAGGCCCCCACCCCCTCTGGCCAGGCCCCCACCCCCTCTGGCCAGGCCTCCACCCCCTCTGGCCAGGCCCCCACCCGTCCTGGCCAGCCCCCACCCCCTCTGGCCAGGCCCCCACCCCCTCTGGCCAGCCCCCACCCCCCGTGTCCACAGTGTAGACTGCAGAAGCAGTTAACAGACAAGAATGTCAGACCTGGAAGAGAACTCCCGGGTATTCTCCCGGGTGGCGCAGTGGTCTAGGGCAATGCATCGCAGTGCTAGCTGCGCCACCAGAGTCTCTAGGTTCGCTCCCAGGCTGGGCTGGGTTCGCGCCCAGGCTCTGTCGCAGCCGGCCGCAACCGGGAGGTCCGTGGGGCGACGCACAATTGGCATAGCGTCGTCCGGGTTAGGGAGGGTTTGGCCGGTAGGGATATCCTTGTCTCAGTATGTAAAATGTAATGAAATGTATGCACTCTACTGTAAGTCACTCTGGATAAGAGCGTCTGCTAAATGACTAAAATGTAAATGTAAAATGTAGAACTGGATACGAGAAGGGAGAATGGCTTTATGCATACTGTTCAACACACACCTGAGAGTTATAACAGAGACCATTCAACACACACCTGAGAGTTATAACAGAGACCATTCAATACACACCTGAGAGTTATAACAGAGAGTTATAACAGAGACCATTCAACACACACCTGAGAGTTAAAACAGAGACCATTCAACACACACCTGAGAGTTATAACAGAGACCATTCAATATACACCTGAGAGTTATAACAGAGACCATTCAACACACACACCTGAGAGTTATAACAGAGACCATTCAACACACACCTGAGAGTTATAACAGAGACCATTCAATACACACCTGAGAGTTATAACAGAGACCATTCAACACACACACCTGAGAGTTATAACAGAGACCATTCAACACACACCTGAGAGTTATAACAGAGACCATTCAATACACACCTGAGAGTAATACTTTTTATTTTGGTTTGATTTTACTTTATTTTATTCTGTTGGAAAAGTTTTATTCAGGGTTAGGGTTTGATGTGTGTGTGGAGTATCTGCAAGGTCAGAGTCTTCTACTGATAGGCCCTTTTACTATTAAATAGGTTCTTTGGATGTGAGGGATTTGAACAGAGCGATTGAATCAATCTCTAACCACAGAGTACCATCACACATCAATACCAGTCAAATGAAAAGAGAGAGACAGCGAGAGGTAGAGAGGGGGAGAGAGAGACAGCGAGAGGTAGAGAGAGAGACGGCGAGAGGTAGAGGGGGAGAGAAAGAGACGGCGAGAGGTAGAGAGGGGGAGAGAGAGACGGCGAGAGGTAGAGGGGGGGAGAGAGACAGCGAGAGGTAGAGAGAGAGACGGCGAGAGGTAGAGAGGGGGAGAGAGAGACAGCGAGAGGTAGAGAGAGAGACGGCGAGAGGTAGAGAGGGGGAGAGAGAGACAGTGAGAGGTAGAGAGAGAGACGGCGAGAGGTAGAGAGAGAGACGGCGAGAGGTAGAGAGAGAGACGGCGAGAGGTAGAGGGGGAGAGAAAGAGACGGCGAGAGGTAGAGGGGGGGGAGAGAGACAGCGAGAGGTAGAGGGAGAGAGAGACAGCGAGAGGTAGAGGGAGAGAGACAGCGAGAAGTAGAGGGAGAGAGACAGCGAGAGGTAGAGGGAGAGAGACAGCGAGAGGTAGAGGGAGAGAGACAGCGAGAGGTAGAGGGAGAGAGACAGCGAGAGGTAGAGGGAGAGAGACAGCGAGAGGTAGAGGGAGAGAGACAGCGAGAGGTAGAGAGAGAGAGACGGCGAGAGGTAGAGAGAGACGGCGAGAGGTAGAGGGGGAGAGAAAGAGACGGCGAGAGGTAGAGAGAGAGACGGCGAGAGGTAGAGGGTGAGAGAAAGAGACGGCGAGAGGTAGAGAGGGGGAGAGAGAGACGGCGAGAGGTAGAGGGGGGGAGAGAGACAGCGAGAGGTAGAGAGAGAGACGGCGAGAGGTAGAGAGGGGGAGAGAGAGACAGCGAGAGGTAGAGAGAGAGACGGCGAGAGGTAGAGAGGGGGAGAGAGAGACAGCGAGAGGTAGAGAGAGAGACGGCGAGAGGTAGAGAGAGAGACGGCGAGAGGTAGAGGGGGAGAGAAAGAGACGGCGAGAGGTAGAGGGGGAGAGAAAGAGACGGCGAGAGGTAGAGGGGGAGAGAAAGAGACGGCGAGAGGTAGAGGGAGAGAGACAGCGAGAGGTAGAGGGAGAGAGACAGCGAGAGGTAGAGGGAGAGAGACAGCGAGAGGTAGAGGGAGAGAGACGGCGAGAGGTAGAGAGAGATGGCGAGAGGTAGAGGGGGAGAGAAAGAGACAGCGAGAGGTAGAGAGGGGGAGAGAGACGGCGAGAGGTAGAGGTAGAGAGAGAGACGGCGAGAGGTAGAGGGGGAGAGAGAGACGGCGAGAGGTAGAGGGGGAGAGACAGAGACGGCGAGAGGTAGAGAGGGGGAGAGAGAGACGGCGAGAGGTAGAGGGAGAGAGACAGCGAGAGGTAGAGGGAGAGAGACAGCGAGAGGTAGAGAGAGAGAGACAGCGAGAGGTAGAGAGAGACGGCGAGAGGTAGAGGGGGAGAGAAAGAGACAGCGAGAGGTAGAGAGGGGGAGAGAGAGACGGCGAGAGGTAGAGGTAGAGAGAGAGACGGCGAGAGGTAGAGGGGGAGAGAGAGACGGCGAGAGGTAGAGGGGGAGAGACAGAGACGGCGAGAGGTAGAGAGGGGGAGAGAGAGACGGCGAGAGGTAGAGGTAGAGAGAGAGACGGCGAGAGGTAGAGAGAAAGAGACGGCGAGAGGTAGAGGGCGGGGAGAGAGCGACGGCGAGAGGTAGAGAGGGGGAGAGAGAGACAGCGAGAGGTAGAGGGGGGGAGAGAGAGACGGCGAGAGGTAGAGGGGGGGTGAGAGAGACAGCGAGAGGTAGAGAGGGGGAGAGAGAGAGACGGCGAGAGGTAGGGGGGGAGAGAGAGACAGCGAGAGGTAGAGGGGGGAGAGAGAGAGACGGCGAGAGGTAGAGAGAGAGAGACAGCGAGAGGTAGAAAGGGGGAGAGAGAGACAGCATATATAATACAACAGGTTTAGACTCTCCTGGCTAAAGTATTTCCTGAAATATGAATACCCACATCCATCCATCAGTTTTGAAGCAGGGAACATATAACAGTCGTTTAACCAATGAAATTCCATCCAGGGTATCTCTATCTCCCTCCATGTAGCAGATAAACTACAGGTCAACCCCTTGAACCCCAGTCACCAGACCATCCAGGGACCATGCCATCCAGTCACCAGGCCATCCAGTCACCAGGCCATCCAGTCACCAGGCCATCCAGTCACCAGGCCATCCAGTCACCAGGCCATCCAGTCACCAGGCCATCCAGGGACCAGACCATCCAGGGACCAGGCCATCCAGTCACCAGGCCATCCAGTCACCAGGCCATCCATTCACCAGACCATCCAGGGACCAGGCCATCCAGGGACCAGGCCATCCAGGGACCAGGGACCAGGCCATCCAGGGACCAGGGACCAGGCCATCCAGGGACCAGACCATCCAGGGACCAGACCATCCAGGGACCAGGCCATCCAGTCACCAGGCCATCCAGTCACCAGGCCATCCAGTCACCAGACCATCCAGGGACCAGACCATCCAGTCACCAGACCATCCAGGGACCAGGCCATCCAGTCACCAGGCCATCCAGTCACCAGGCCATCCAGGGACCAGACCATCCAGGCCATCCAGTCACCAGGCCATCCAGTCACCAGGCCATCCAGTCACCAGACCAATCAGTCACCAGGCCATCCAGGGACCAGGCCATCCAGTCACCAGGCCATCCGGTCACCAGGCCATCCAGGGACCAGGCCATCCAGTCACCAGGCCATCCAGGGACCAGGCCATCCAGTCACCAGGCCATCCAGTCACCAGGCCATTCAGGGACCAGACCATCCAGGCCATCCAGTCACCAGGCCATCCAGTCACCAGGCCATCCAGGGACCAGGCCCAGACCATCCAGTCACCAGGCCATCCAGGGACCAGGCCATCCAGGGACCAGGCCATCCAGGGACCAGGCCATCCAGTCACCAGGCCATCCAGGGACCAGGCCATCCAGGAACCAGGCCATCCAGGGACCAGGCCATCTAGGGACCAGGCCATCCAGGGACCAGGCCATCCAGTCACCAGGCCATCCAGGGACCAGGCCATCTAGGGACCAGGCCATCCAGGGACCAGGCCATCTAGGGACCAGGCCATCCAGTCACCAGGCCATCCAGTCACCAGACCATCCAGGGACCAGGCCATCTAGGGACCAGACCATCCAGGCCATCCAGTCACCAGGCCATCCAGTCACCAGGCCATCCAGGGACCAGACCATCCAGGCCATCCAGTCACCAGGCCATCCAGTCACCAGACTCTCCAGTCACCAGGCCATCCAGTCACCAGACCATCCAGGCCATCCAGTCACCAGACCATCCAGGCCATCCAGTCACCAGGCCATCCAGTCACCAGGCCATCCAGGGACCAGGCCATCCAGGGACCAGGCCATCCAGTCACCAGACCATCCAGTCACCAGACCATCCAGGGACCAGGCCATCCAGGGACCAGGCCATCCAGTCACCAGGCCATCCAGGGACCAGACCATCCAGGGACCAGGCCATCCAGTCACCAGGCCATCCAGTCACCAGGCCATCCAGGGACCAGGCCATCCAGTCACCAGACCATCCAGTCACCAGACCATCCAGGGACCAGGCCATCCAGGGACCAGGCCATCCAGGGACCAGGCCATCCAGTCACCAGGACATCCAGGGACCAGGCCATCCAGGGACCAGGCCATCCAGGGACCAGGCCATCCAGTCACCAGGACATCCAGGGACCAGACCATCCAGGGACCAGGCTATCCAGTCACCAGGCCATCAAGGGACCAGGCTATCCAGGGACCAGGCCATCCAGGGACCAGGCTATCCAGTCACCAGGCCATCCAGGGACCAGACCATCCAGTCACCAGGCCATCCAGGGACCAGACCATCCAGTCACCAGGCCATCCAGGGACCAGGCCATCCAGGGACCAGGCCATCCAGGGACCAGGCCATCCAGTCACCAGGCCATCTAGGGACCAGGCCATCCAGGGACCAGGCCATCCAGGGACCAGGCCATCCAGGGACCAGGCCATCCAGGGACCAGGCCATCCAGGGACCAGGCCATCCAGTCACCAGGCCCTCCAGGGACCAGGCCCAGGCCATCCAGGGACCAGGCCATCCAGTCACCAGACCACCCAGGGACCAGGCCATCCAGTCACCAGGCCATCCAGGAACCAGGCCATCCAGGAACCAGGCCATCCAGGGACCAGGCCATCTACCCATTACGGCAGTGGACAGAGGAGAGACACATGCTCAAGTCCTGGAGGGTGGTGTGTGTGTAATTTTGTAGAGGTGTGTGTGTGTGTGTGTGTGTGTAATTTTCAGTGGTGTAAAGTACTTAAGTAAAAATACTTTCAAGTACTACTTAAGTCGTTTTTTAAAAACTTTACTGTTAATATATTTTTTTACAACTTTTACTTCACTAGATTCCTAAATAAAATGATGTACTTTTTACACCTTACATTTTCCCTGACAACCAAAAGTATTAGTTACATTTTTAATGCTTGGCAGGACAGGAGAATGGTCCAATTCACACACTTTTCAAGAGAACATCCCTGGTCATCCCTACTGCCTCTGATCTGGTGGACTCACTAAACAGAGAACATCCCTGGTCATCCCTACTATCTCTGATCTGGTGGACTCACTAAACAGAGAACATCCCATGTCATCACTACTGCCTCTGATCTGGAGGACTCACTAAACAGAGAACATCCCATGTCATCCCTACTGCCTCTGATCTGGTGGACTCACTAAACAGAGAACATCCCTGGTCATCCCTACTGCCTCTGATCTGGTGGACTCACTAAACAGAGAACATCCCTGGTCATCCCTACTGCCTCTGATCTGGAGGACTCACTAAACAGAGAACATCCCTGGTCATCCCTACTGTCTCTGATCTGGAGGACTCACTAAACAGAGAACATCCCTGGTCATCCCTACTGCTTCTGATCTGGAGGACTCACTAAACAGAGAACATCCCTGGTCATCCCTACTGCCTCTGATCTGGTGGACTCACTAAACAGAGAACATCCCTGGTCATCCCTACTGCCTCTGATCTGGAGGACTCACTAAACAGAGAACATCCCTGGTCATCCCTACTGCCTCTGATCTGGTGGACTCACTAAACAGAGAACATCCCTGGTCATCCCTACTGCCTCTGATCTGGAGGACTCACTAAACAGAGAACATCCCTGGTCATCCCTACTGCCTCTGATCTGGAGGACTCACTAAACAGAGAACATCCCTGGTCATCCCTACTGCCTCTGATCTGGAGGACTCACTAAACAGAGAACATCCCTGGTCATCACTACTGCCTCTGATCTGGAGGACTCACTAAACAGAGAACATCCCTGGTCATCCCTACTGCCTCTGATCTGGAGGACTCACTAAACAGAGAACATCCCTGGTCATCCCTACTGCCTCTGATCTGGAGGACTCACTAAACACAGATGCGTCGTTTGTAAATGATGTCTAAGTTGGAGCGTGCACCTTCGCTATCCGTAAATATATATAAAAAAATAGAAAATGTGGCCATCTGCTTTGCTTAATATAAGGAATTTTAAATGTTCATACTTTTACTTTCGATACTTAAGTACATTTTAGCAATTACATTTACTTTGTGTGTCATTTTGTAGAGGTGTGTGTCATTTTGTAGAGGTGTGTGTGTGTGTGTCATTTTGTAGAGGTGTGAGTGTGTGCTTGTGTGTCATTTTGTAGAGGTGTGTGTTTGTAATTAAGTATTTACTTCACAATGGGGCTGTGGATTTGAATGTGGTTGACCAGAGCTGTTGTGTAATGTGTGCGGAACAAAAGGCTGAGAGAGATAAGAGAGAGAGGGGAGAGGAGAGAGGAGGAGAGAGGAGGAGAGAGGGAGAGAATGCAAAAACCTAAGAAAGAAAATTTGAAAACTAAATAAACAACAACATGAAGAGTTATCTATCCAATAACGGAGATGTATGGATAAACCTCTTCTCCAATATTATTAGGTTCTATAACAAAGAACAAACAGCAAAAAATATATACATGGTTGAATACAAATCTTAGGATCAACTATTAAAGACGACCAGAACCCACTGGATTCTCCAATTACTTTGAATGGACAAAATACAAACCCTCCAACCCAAAAAGGCCTGTGGGGTTGATGGTATCCTAAATGAAATGATACAATATACAGACCACAAATTCCAATTGGCTATACTTAAACTCTTTAACATCATCCTCAGCTCTGGCATCTTCCCCAATCCAAAAAAGCGGAGAAAAATTTGACCCCAATAACTAACGTGGGATTTGCCCCCAACAGCAACCTTGGGAAAATCATCTGCATTATCATTAACAGCAGACTCGTACATTTCCTCAGCGAAATCAATGTGTAGATCAAATGTCAAAATAGTTTTTAAAAATAAATGACCATATGACAGACCACGTAATCACCCTTGCACACCCTAATTGATAACAAAAGGCTAAGTCTTCTCGTGCTTTGTTGATTTATAAAAAGCAGCACCTGGACTCACCCTACTAGAATCTGAAGTCAAATGTCTACTGTTTGCTGATGATCTGGTGCTTCTGTCACCAACCAAGGAGGGCCTACAGCAGCACCTAGATATTCTGCACAGATACTGCCAGACCTGGGCCCTGCCAGACCTGGGCCCTGCCAGACCTGGGCCCTGTCAGACCTGGGCCCTGTCAGACCTGGGCCCTGACAGACCTGGGCCCTGACAGACCTGGGCCCAGACAGACCTGGGCCCTGTCAGACCTGGGCCACCCAGACCTGGGCCACCCAGACCTGGGCCCTGACAGACCTGGGCCCTGGCAGACCTGGGCCACCCAGACCTGGGCCCTGTCAGACCTGGGCCCTGTCAGACCTGGGCCCTGACAGACCTGGGCCCTGACAGACCTGTCAGTAAATCTCAGTAAGATAAAAAATAATAATGGTGTTCTAAAAAAAGGTCCAGTTGCCAGGACTACGAATATAAAAAAATCTATACCTACCTCGGCCTAAACATCAGTGCCACATGTAACTTCCACAAAGCTGTGAACGGTCTGAGAGACAAGGCAAGAAGGGCCTTCTATGTCATCAAAAGGAACATACAATTCGACATACCAATTAGGATCCGTCTAAAAATACTTGAATCACCAAATAATACATGCAGAGCATAATTTGGCCGATACCCGCTAATTATCAAAATCCAGAAAAGAGCCGTTAAATTCTACAACCACCTAAAAGGAAGCGATTTCCAAACCTTCCATAACAAAGCCATTCCCTACAGAGAGATGAACCTGGAGAAGAGTCCCCTAAGCAATCTGGTCCTAGGGCTCTGTTCACAAACACAAACACACCCCACAGAGCCCCATGACAGCAAAACAATTAGATCCAACCAAATCATGAGAAAACAAAATGATATTTACTTGACACATTGGAAAGAATTAACAAAAAAACTGAGCAAACTAGAATGCTATTTGGACCTAAACAGAGAGTACACAGTGACAGAATACCTGACCACTGTGACTGACCGAAACTTAAGGACATCTTTGACTATGTACAGACTCAGTGAGCATAGCCTTGCTATTGAGAAAGGCCGCCGTAGGCAGACGGCTCTCAAGAGAAGACAGGCTATGTGCACACTTCCCACAAAATGAGGTGGAAACTGAGCTGCACTTCCTAACCTCCTGCCAAATGTATGACCATATTAGAGACACATATTTCCCTCAGATCACACAGATCCACAAAGAATTCGAAAACAAATTTTGATAAACTCCCATATCTACTGGGTGAAATACCACAGTGTGCCATCACAGCAGCAAGATGTGTGACCTGTTGCCACAAGAAAAGGGCAACCAGTGAAGAACAAACACCATTGTAAATACAACCTATATACAGTATATATATATAAAAAAATATATATATATATATATGTTTATTATTTTCCATTTTGTACTTTAACCATTTGTACATCATTACAACACTGTATGTAGACATAATATAACATTTGAAATGTCTTTATTCTTTTGGAACTTTTGTGAGTGTAATATTAACTGTACATTTTTTATTGTTCATTTCACTTTTGTTTAATATCTATTTCACTTCCTTTGGCAGCGTAAACATATGTTTCCTGTGCCAATAAAGCCCCTTGAATTGAGGGAGAGTCAGGAGGAGTGTGAGAAACAGGCCGACGTGCTGCTCCTCCACCTCAACGCCTTGTCTGTACATCCACAAACACCTAGTCTATCCAGTACTCTGCCCTATACTCCAGTCTGTTCAGTACAGGAGAGTGATACTGGGCTAACGAGGTAATGGGAGATTCCCTAGACTAACGATGTGTGCAACAAGTGAGACAGAGACAGAGAGACAGAGACAGAGAGAGACAGAGACACAGAGAGAGAGACAGAGACACACAGAGAGAGAGAGACAGAGACAGAGAGAGAGAGAGACAGAGACACACAGAGAGAGACAGAGACAGAGACAGAGACAGAGACAGAGACAGAGACAGAGAGAGAGAGAGACACACAGAGACAGAGAGAGACACAGAGACACAGAGAGAGAGAGAGAGCGAGACAGAGAGAGAGAGACTGGGAGACAGAGAGAGAGACAGAGACAGAGAAAGAGAGAGAAAAGACTGCAGAGAATATTTTACTTTAGATTCTAAACTTTAGAAAGAACACAATGAGGTCACATTTCTATGAGGAGAAAGGGTCGATGCCATGTCACCACAAACAACACAAAATGTGCAGTCGTAACTCAAGTGGGCTTGTAGATCTGATTCAGTGTCAATCTAACTATAAATACCAGCAATTTTTTTAGATGTATTGGAGAGCATTTTGGGCCCTAAAATGAACTGGTAAAAAAAAAAAAAAACGACCTATCACAGATTATCGGGAAATAGACAAAATACTTAAATTCACGACAAGCACACAAAAAGTCATGTTGTTTTCGTCCACCAGGGATTTGCTTCATAAATCATTCGTGCCCAGTAGCCTACACAATTTTCCACATAATGCACTTGTGTCTAGTAGCCTACATGATTTTCTTCATAAAGAATTCCAATTTGTTGTGGCTAATTGTCAGCTAGGCTAGGAGTTCAAGTTAGGAGGGATATCTAGCAACCCAAAGGTTGCGTGTTTGAATCTCATCACAGATAGCTAGGTTAGGGGTAGGGTTAGCTAAGTTAACATTACCCACAACCAATTGGAATTCGTAACATTACATACGTTTTGAAAATTCGTTACATATTGTACGAAATGTAATTCGTAACGTATAATAATACAAAATGGATAATGAACACCCACAAATTAATATATACGAAAAAAATAGCATACTAATTGGAGTGTCCCAGATGTACGTTTACTATACTAGGTCTACCCCAGGTTGGTTTTATGCAACCTACTGCATTCATCTGTGATTGATATGCATTGTATACAAAATCGTGTGGTGTACACGGAGATATATACTGAGTAAATCGTGTTTAATTTACAAAAATGTTTGATATTGGGTTGGGGGGGGGGAATCAAGCTAGCCAACAACCCGATACTTCCACCTATATAGCTGTTGTTCTACCGATAGCGGTTGACACCACGGCTTTTGTTAACACTTCACATTGAAATTGACCCTGGCCCTGCGTGGGGGGCAAGAGGGCGGTTTTCTCAAACCACAGACAACAACAAAAAAACAGGTCTGCGGCGATTGACAATTTCCTGAAGAGAGGTCGGTCTTATCACTCCCAAATCTCTCTTCAAAGTGTCCTATCTGGCGTGAACCCAAGTCGGCTGAATCCGTGCAGGCACGTAAAGCACATTGTTCCATGCACACATAATGGAATAACTAAGTTACCTGTGAGAGAAGCCGGAACGAAGGCTCTATGCTGTGCGCTTTACCGTTCCAATAGTGAGTGACGTCCTCTTGGAAAACGATTTATACCAAATATTTCAGGTAAGGAACGTACCCAAATTACTATTGTATCAATGAACAAAGTACTAGATAGGTGTAATCAGAAGGAAACGTGGTTGGTGGTGCGTTTGATGATCACGAATCAATCACAAACGTCTCCTGTTTTCATTAGTATAGTATTGGTTTCAATTGATTATTTTCGACATTTTGTTACAAAATTATTATTTTAGGCAATTTGGAGCCTAATGACTCAGTTCTGCTGTTCGCCACACGTCGTCTTGTATTACGTACCACACATTTGTGCGTCGTTGGCTATATTTAAGATGGAATAATTGCGTAATTTATTTAATTTAGTATGGCAACTTTTCTCACAGTGGAAACTGCTAGGATGTTTTACACAACACAATACACATACATATTTTACACAATGAACACATTATACCTATTTAAAAAAAAAAAAGTAAATATATTTTTAAACATAAAAACAAAACATATCAATATGCCTTCACTAAGCTTACAGCAATATGTCTCGGACTTGGTACTGTTTGTTATTTTGAACATGTGCAGCTAATGTATTTGCGAACACATGCCTGCCACAAATCCATGTTAATCTTGACTGGTCCAGCTTTCTGTAAATAGTTCCAGGAACACTTAGAATCCCATTCAGTCAGTTAGAAATGCATGTCTCTTCTTCAGGCCTATTCAGTCAAACCCGTACGCAGGTTTTCTGGGTTTTAAATCTGTTCTAGATAGAACATTCTTCATGTAGGTTCAGAATTACATTTATTTTCCCCCCTTCAATGTCATTAATGTTATCTAGTAGATGGCTTCTGAACCCTTTCCTGTGAATCTGCTTCTGTATGGGTTCACGTTCAAATGAACTATCTCAGTTATGTCTCTGTGCCCCGGCAGGTATGATTCAGAGGAAGGAGGTGGTACTCTCAGTCCTAGGGGAGCTGCAGGATGCCACAGAGAGCTCCGGCCTGGACGCCCTCACCAGGGTAGCTCTGGAGGTCCACCAGGTCCTGACCCCCTTCACCCTGCCTTCCTCACCCTGCCACGAGTTCCCTGACTGGGAAGGTATCGACGGCAAGGCCCGTAGCCTGTACCCTGCTGACGCCCCCGGAGGCCTCCTACCTCTGGTCTGTAAGGGAGAAGGGAACCTGCTGTTTGATGCAGCCAGCATGCTGCTAGTGGGGACTACTAGTCTCAGTCTGGAGCTACAGGTGAGGAAAGATTGGCAGTGTTTCAATCATATGCAGCATCTGAGTTTCAACTACTATATTGTATTTACTTTGTGGATTTGTTTGTATTTCCTAGTTTGGCAATGTAATTTGTTTATGGATAAGAGCTACTAAGAAATAAAACATTTTTTTTTTTGAAAATACGTTTTTTTTGTGTGTGTGTGTGTATTTAAAAAGATACACTAAGTATGTGACAACACCTGAACTCCCTTTCCTCCAGGTACGTACGGTGGTGGAGATGCTGCTGTGGAAGAGATACTACCTGGGTGGTATGATCGACTCGAAGGTGATGCTGCAGGCGGCCAGGTTCAGCTTGCGTGCCGAGGAGTCTCAGGACATGCTCAACCTCCCCCTCTCCGTCCTCGAAGCTATCTTCGACGCCGACGTCAAAGCCTCCTGCTTCCCCGGCTCCTACGCTAACATGTGGCACCTGTACGCTCTTTCCTCCGTCCTCCAGTATAACATCTATTCTGTCTACCCCATGTACAACCTGAAGATACGACCCTACTTCAACCGCCTGATAAGACCGAGGTACTACCCCAAAGACATGGATCCTATCACCATACACATTATGTGGTCTGGAGAGCTGGAGGGGGGCTCCTCCAGGTTCAGACCTAGAGTCTTTGTAGCGTTAGTCCATTCTAGTGTCCTCCAGATGGACAGTCCTAACGACGAGCAGAGGGTCCCCCCTTTGAAGACACTGGAGCTTCTCAACCAGGTCTCTCACCTGTCCTACTCCAGTCTGAAGGACAAGTACAACATCACCAAGAGTACCTTCTACCGCTGGAAACGGCAGACGCAAGAGCACCGCAAAAGGTCTGCTGCCAGGTACAACTCTCATACAGTTTCCTGTCTGTTGTAGATCAAAACTACTGTCTGATTTAAAATCATGGCACTCTGGCACATTCATACTTCTTCGTCTTGTATTGTTTATTTAGCTGTATGTTTCTGCTGACATTGAATTACTATTCTAATCTGATCTTTTTTTCTGTCAAGGTACGAGGCCAAACACTTCCTCCAAGCGTGCTATCTGGAAGGGAAGCTCATCCCTCTGCATCAGTTCAAGGAGTTCTTCCCTGAGATCTCCAGATCCACCTACTATGCATGGAAGCACGAGCTGATCTCGTCCGGCGGTAGTTTCTCCACGTTCTCCGCGGGCGAGGTGAGTCCAGGGGACAGCACGGAGCAGGAGTCCTGGTCCTCCCCAGAGTCCAAGCTCGGGCAGGAGGAAGACCATGAGGTAGAGCCAGACGCAGAGCATCACGACAGCGTGGCCAGTCTGTTCGGCCTGAACTACAACAATGATAAGATGGATGGAGAACGGGCCCAAAACATGGCACTGATGCAGGAGGCCAAGAAGGTTCTTCAGAACTGCATCGCTAGGAACACGTCGTTCCCCTTCAGCATCTTCAAGAGGAGCTTCCCTGGGATCTCCAGGTCACCTACAAGGATTTTACTGTTATTTTGCTCTGCCTTTAATAAAATAATTTACTGTTATTTTGCTCTGCCTTTAATACAATAATTTACTGTTATTTAGCTCTGCCTTTAATACAATAATTTACTGTTATTTAGCTCTGCCTTTAATACAATAATTTACTGTTATTTTGCTCTGCCTTTAATACAATAATTTACTGTTATTTTGCTCTGCCTTTAATACAATAATTTACTGTTATTTAGCTCTGCCTTTAATACAATAATTTACTGTTATTTTAGACATTCTTTTTTTATTTTTTCTATCTTGCGTTCATCCATTTTATTGCCTTCCTTCATTCTATTGATTTACTGTAAAGTGTGTCGCAACTTTAACTAACGTCTGATTTGATCCAGGTCGACTTACTACAACTGGAGGAGAGAGGCCATGCTATGTAACCGTGGCTACAAGGTCGGAAGCAGTGAAAACAGCTTGGACGCGGATAAGAGTAGTCCAACTGGTGGCCTGTCCCCTATCGGGGGGACCGAGAGCCGTGGTCGCGCTGCCACCGTCTTCCCCAGAGTTAAGATCTGTAGTAACAACCATAAAGGGTTCAGGATGGTGTTCCTACGCAGGAAGAAGCTGAGAGAAGCTGCCAAGGTGAAGGTGTGGAGGTCAAAATGGCCTCTGTCTAGGTTCAGAGTGCGGTACCCCTCCCTGTCCCTCTGTTTCTACTGGCTGTGGCGTAACGGCCCCAGTGGAACCAGGAAGGAGGAAATCACCACCCCGTCTCTAGAGATGGACAGGTCTGAGATTATTATGGGGTACAACAACGACGCAGTGAAAGACAATGGGATGATGATGACAGAGAGTGACATAAAGACAAAGGCTCCAATTCAGGACGTGTTCTCCTTTGAGGGGGACCCAACAGAGGATCTGAGAGGCCCCGTCACCATGACCTCTGTGACATCCCCCTTGGACACCCCTCTCCCCAACCCAACCAAGATGTCCGCCACCGCCGCTCCCACAGACGACCAGATGTTTGTGATGGATCTGGTGGCTCTGGCCAACTTCAAGGCCAAGGCCAAAGTGTTCCTGCAGCAACGCTTCGAGGAGAAGTCCTTCCCCACGTTCAAGGAGTTCAGGTCCTTCTTCCCCCTGACTCCCCGCTCCACCTACTATATGTGGAAGAGAGCCCTGCATCATGGAGTGCCACTGGTACATGGCTGAGCGACATGGCTGAGAGAGGACACCTAGTGTAATGGTGGTCGTACACTCTGTTACACTAGCTTTAAGCAGAAGGGTGTCCCTGTAACAAACTGAAATGCTCTCTTGTCTGTAGTCTCTCCCGAATCCTAAACTTCCCCCCCCTCCCCTGCCACTCCCTCAAACAAAGTCCTCAGTATCAACCCCCACCCCTCACACACTTGGAAATGATGTAGATTTTTCACAATTGTTTTCAACTGAGCACGCTGTAATTGTTTGGTTTGAGGTATGCTTCAGCTGGCTGGGTGAAGTCTAACGTATTGAAATGGCAATGCATTTTAAAACCTGATGTTCTCCCTCCATCTCGTCTCTATTCCTGCCTCTCCTTTGTTCTCCTCCCCCCATTGCTTCACCTATCACCTTCAGGTCATGGACATTTGCACATCTGTGAAGAGAGACTGTCCTACAGTTCAAGTAATAGTCCTCTGGCCTCTAGCAAAAGGCAGTTGAAAGTCATCCTGATAGTGACCAACCAGTGGGGGGGGGTTGATTTTAAATGGCTCTTTGTTTGAGACTGGGTGTGTTCTTCTTCTCTTGTATCGTCTTGGTTTTAATCTTCAGGAAGGACTCCTTTTATTTCCCTGTTTTTTTCTTCATTTTAAATTGTTTTCAGGTTCCTTCAGGATGATCTGTATTTTTCTGTTAATCCATTTGAAGTCTGTCTACCTGTTCTGTAGGATTCCTAGTGGTTTACCTTTTTAATGTGTTGTATTGTAAGCAGTCTGTGGTTGTCAGGGAAAGGCCTTTTTGTTTCAGAAATTCAGTTTCTCCCTTTTTTTGTTGTTGTTGTTTAAAACATGCTCTGTACACATACACTTGGTGCATTGCAATTTTGTGTTTCAGGGGTCTTTTACTTCATCGTGATTTATATAGCAATAGATGCTACACCGAACAGGTAATGACCTATAGATTGTCTCCTACTGTAAGGTATTTGTGTGGTATTTCAATGGGACAAATCTCAACCATATCAGGGATCAGTTTTTCATTTACAACGTTATGTCACAGGGTTGTCTTCTCAAGACAAATGTATTTCAGTTTGAATGGAGCAGTTTTGTTTTCTAATGAATGTTTACAAACACTTCTGGACTCGCTACCAGAATATGTAATATGCTAATTGGCCTAATTAAGTGTGTGATCTTCTTTAAGAATTTCTATATTTTCTCTGTGATTACCATGCCTTTAAAAAAATATATATATTAATAACTACCTATCATTCATGTTTTTCTGGTAACCATAATGTGAAATGAATCTTCTCTCTATTTGAAGTCCTAAATCATGGTATTTTAGTTTTGTAAAATCATCTTTGTCTTTTATTTTTTTAAGGAGATGTTAGTTTCATTTAGTTATGTTTCCAAACACATTATCTTAAAGAGTATTGGTGTACCACTGTCGTCATAGCAGCCAAACATAATGTTTTCTATTCTAATGTTTTCCTGCATATTTGTTTATCAAAACTGGTGGAGCGAAAACAGTTTGTTATTTTTTTGCTACGAGGCAGAACATCAATAAACCAACCACCCACTCAAACTACACTTGTGCTCGTGAGTCATCCAATCATACAGCTTCTAACTCCTGACAGTACGTTATCATGCTTTAGTGTAGACGAGTCTCCATTTAGTTTTTTTTATTCCGTTGTAATTATCTCCTTTCGCTTAAGGAGACCATTGTGTAGGTCTAATCTTCTGGAGGCATCGACCATGTCTTGGTTCACAGTGACCTAAACACAGTCATCATGTTGGTCTGCTGCCACAGAGGGATGTTGTTTTCCAGAAATGAGCTTTTCTCATCGATGAAAGTTGAAGGGGAGGCGGTGACTGTGCTCCTACACTCATTACATTTTAGCTTTAAAACACAGTTGCTATGAGCATATTGTTTTATCGCGTAACATGTATGAGAGAGGCATACAAATATGAAAGTACAGGCCTACTTTACAACATTAGAACTAGTCAGGCTTCAATTTGATAAACAATAATGCAAATAAGTTGGCCGACGTGGTAAAATCAAATTATGACTGAAAACGTGGGTATAATATGTGGGTATAAAACGTGGGTATAATACGTGGGTATAATATGTGGGTATAAAACGTGGGTATAATATGTGGGTATAATATGTGGGTATAAAACGTGGGTATAAAACGTGGGTATAATATGTGGGTATAAAACGTGGGTATAATACGTGGGTATAATATGTGGGTATAAAACGTGGGTATAAAACGTGGGTATAATACGTGGGTATAATACGTGGGTATAAAACGTGGGTATAAAACGTGGGTATAAAACGTGGGTATAAAACGTGGGTATAAAACGTGGGTATAATACGTGGGTATAAAACGTGGGTATAATACGTGGCTATAAAACGTGGGTATAAAACGTGGGTATAATACGTGGGTATAATACGTGGGTATAATACGTGGGTATAATACGTGGGTATAAAACGTGGGTATAATACGTGGGTATAATACGTGGGTATAATACGTGGGTATAATACGTGGGTATAATACGTGGGTATAAAACGTGGGTATAAAACGTGGGTATAATACGTGGGTATAAAACGTGGGTATAATACGTGGGTATAATACGTGGGTATAATACGTGGGTATAATACGTGGGTATAATACGTGGGTATAAAACGTGGGTATAAAACGTGGGTATAATACGTGGGTATAATACGTGGGTATAAAACGTGGGTATAATACGTGGGTATAAAACGTGGGTATAAAACGTGGGTATAACATGTAAGTGATTTCACTGCCAAGTTGTGACAACCCGCTGGGCCCACGCTGCTTATTTCCACGTTGTTTCCAGTGAAATGGAACAAACATGGAATACAGTCTGTGCCTGGTGGGAAGTGATGACCTGTTTTTATAAGGAAGCTCATACCCCCCCCCCCCCCCCAAAAAAAAAATATATATACATTGAAATGCCTCATGATTTGTCATCTCATCTCACAATTAATCTGTGCTTCAGTCTGATCAACTGCAGCCTGAACCAACCACCGCCGCAGGTAGACCTGATCCCATCTGGGCCTGGTCAGGGGAAACAAAGCATGAACATCATGTGTTTATAGGCTAATATTATAGGCCCATTTAATTTTGTTTTCTGAGAAAATGTGAAAGTTATCAAATTTGCTTTATATTCAAACTTCAGGTGGATACCTAATTCTTTTTTTAAATGTTTTATAAAAAAATGTATTGACTGGAATGAATCAAATCAAACTTTATTAGTCACATGCGCAGAATACAATAGAACCTTACTGTGAAATGCTTACTTACAAGCCCTTATTAACCAACAGTAGTATGTCAACACGATAATGACGACATATTGTATAAATAACTTTTGAATTACAGATTAAAATAAAGCAAGTTTAGCCCTGTGATTCGTTCTGTTGTCCAATCGCAGTTGTGCTCTGTTTGTGTAAAGGACCCCCCCCCTCCCTCATCCTCTCTGTTATAAAATGGAGGTCATATGAACAGGTACCAGGTGGCTGCAATTTGACCAGTTTATTTGTTTTCTTCCTCTCTAGGACCAGGAGTTTAGAAAAAATGATCTGTTCACCATCCTAGTCCGTATAAAAGCTTACTGATTGCTATGTCATACCCTAAAACTAGGGTCCGGAGTTGGTTAGGTTAGCCTACCAGATGAGGGGAAAACTCTGGGGCCCCGGGAAAACAATCCCGCCGACGACCGCTCTGAGGCCTGTGGTGCCACCTCTGAAATCACCACACAATGTTAAACCATGGAACAACATCCTTTCTGTATGATCTCCTACCGACGTACGTTTATTTTGGTGGTGAGGATAAGCTTCCGTAGTTTAACGTGGCTCGGTGCAGCCAGCAAATTCAGCTGTTTGAAAAAATCATTGCTCTGCTGTTACCATTTATACTGTAGGAATGTTGGGCTGAATGAGACAAGTCTATTTACACTGTCCTGCTTGGAGGAGGGGAAACGGTCTAGCAAGTGTCATGTTTTACCTCGTGTGTAGCTGAGGAGATTTTGTTTTTGTTACCAAAAGTGTAGCAAGTGTGAAGAGGCTCTATATTGAAACTAGCTCTCACAGTCTCATGTCAGAATTAGACGTTTGAACATTTAGATGAGAATGACAGACCTCTGGCTTATTTTCTAAAGCCAGATGGAGAGTAAAGCCACCTCAGCGATGATGTTCACTCCCCCGTAGAGATTTACAGTACTTCAAATACACAGCTCAGGCTTTGTCCACGATGACACATTCTGCTCTGACTCTAGTTGGTCCCGTTCTGTCTGCCTGTTTCATTGTGCTGGTGCAAATGAATAGGAATGACTGGCAAAGGGGAGGAGGGATGGCTGGGTGGAAAGGGGGGGGGGGGGGGGGGGGTTAATTGTATGCGTGGGGACAGAGGTGTAAGGAGATGTGTGAGAGAGAGAGAGAGAGAGCCGGTATGCAAGGACTGACTCTACGGGGGACTGAACAGCATTGCTGAGGTGGCTTTGCTCTCCATCTGGCTTTAGAAAATAAGCCAGAGGTCTGTCATTCTCATCTAAATGTTCGACAGTACAATGGAATAACTATGTTTTTGTTCCAAACACTTGTTGGTCAGACGTATATTCAACATTCACATGAACTTCACGGCTACCTGTAAAACTACATGGAGCCCCCATTTATTCCAGTCTTCAACTGTTCCATGGCCTTTAGCTTGGATAAATGGCCCAGCTAGCACATAACGTTCTGAGAACCATCGTTTTTTTTTCTTCGGGAGGGTAGAGAATGGGTAATGTCTTCCAGCCTGGATGATGTGGCAAGGGGGAATCCCATCCGGCCGTGATTGGGAGTCTCATAGGGCGGGGCACAATTTTTTTTTAATTTTTTTAATTTCACCTTTATTTAACCAGGTAGGCTAGTTGAGAACAAGTTCTCATTTGCAACTGCGACCTGGCCAAGATAAAGCATAGCAGTGTGAACAGACAACAACACAGAGTTACACATGGAGTAAACAATAAACAAGTCAATAACATGGTAGGAAAAAGAGAATCTATATACAATGTGTGCAAAAGGCATGAGGTAGGCAATAAATCGAATAATTACAATTTAAATTGACCCAACGTTGTCCAGTTTGGCCGGGGTAGGCCGTCATTGTATATAAGAATTTGTTGTTTAACTGACTTGCCTAGTTACATAAAGGTTAAATAAAAAACAATTTGCAAAAATTGTCAGGACACATTTTAGACCGTAATTTTAAAATAGGATAATAGTGGATTTTAGTCAATTATGTTGTGGGGAGAAAAGGTTTTAGAATCTCCCTATTAAAAAGGTAGACAAGCAAAAATAATGCCGTTACCACCAGCAGCACCGCAGACATGAAGACGTGTGAGATGCAACACTTTACTCTCACACAATCACACACTGTATCTGCGCATGTGCACGGGTTGGCTTCACACTGTTACAGCATGGAAGGTACGGGACCAAAACAGCGGGGAAGTTGATCCTCTCCGCTTTAACGCCTTCTTTAGTTGTTGTGGAAATTGACCCAGAATGTCGTTTACTTTCTGCATCTACTTCATGTTGCTGAGTCAACCTTTTACGTTTTCACCCCTATAGTATAACATTCAAGCTCAGGTGCTTCTTAATGCATTGTGTATGTTTTATAGTGTTTCCTAAACATGGCCAGTATTATGGGTTGAGTGAGGGTCACTTAAATTAATGTAAAAAAATAAAATAATTTGATAATGATGAACTACCAGGAGTAGAACAGAGAAGAGACTCAGGAGGTATGCTCATTTTAATTTTTAATTTTATTTAAACAGGAAATGCTCATTGAGATTTGAAATCTCTTTTTCAAGAGCATCCTGGCCAAGAAGGGCAGCACCAAGTCATTACACATATTTATAGATAGATATGAAAAACTCCAGATACTCTTGTAAAAAAACATAGAAATCACAGAAGTATAACGAATTCATGAAACAGCAAATAAAAAATATTGTCAAGTCAAGGAATCAGCCTCAAAATCCTTCATCAATTATTTAAAAATACCAATCAGGACTAGTTCTTCCAGTTTAAAAGTATTTTGTAAGGCGTTCCAAGCCGATAGCGCAGAGTACATAAAAGCCCTTTTACAAAATTCAGTTTGGAGATTTGGAACATTTAGCAGGATAAAGAGTACCCACCACATTTATGAAGAATAAAAATGCCCAAATAAAAAGGTAGTAAACCCAAAATGGCTTTGTAAATAAAAGTATACCAGTGACTGAGCCTACGAGTGACTAGAGAAGGCCAGCCAACCCTGGTATACAAAGTGCAGTGGTGCGTAAGAGTTTTGCAGTTTAAAATAAATCTCAAAGTGCCATGGTAAAGGGTGTCAATTGACCTCAAACACTGAGCGGAAGCATTCATATATAAAATATCCCCATAGTCTAGTAAAGGCACAAATGTAGCTGATACTAGCCTCCTTCTGGCTTCAAAAGAAAAACAGGCCTTATTCCTAAAATAAAAACCCAATTTCAGCTTCAATTGTTTTGTAAATTGTTGAATATGCAATTTAAAAGAGAGGCCGTCATCAATTAAAATTCTAAGATATGTATATGAGGTTACAACCTCAATCTCCTTGCACTGACAGGTAGTAATAGGTGAAAGGTTCAGAGGTCTATTTCTTGCTTTAGAAAACACCATTCGATTAGTTTTGTCAGTATTGAGGATAAGCCTCAATTGACACAAGGTATGTTGAACTGTATAAAAAGCAGTGTGCACAGTTCTGCAAAGCTTTTGTGAGAGACGAGGCACAACAACAAATAACACTATCATCAGCATAAAAGTGAAGTTGCTTATTTTGCACATTTTTGTCAAAATTATTTATATACATAGTGAATGACAGGGGAACATGTACTGAGCCCTGGGGCACACCATTACAGAGAGACAATTTAACAGACATGAGTCCATCAAAGTAATTTGTTGTAGAGAAGACCTAACACGCTATTAAATTAATCAAAACAGGAACATTTTACATTTGGCTAGAAATTCAAAAGGAAATTATCTCAACAGAGAAAACTGGGACAAACACAAAATTGAGACTCTGCATGCAGAATTCTGCTAAAATATCCTCAGTGTACAACGTAAACATCAAATAATTCATGCCAGAGGACACAAGGGCAGAATACCTGACCACTGTGACTGAACCAAAATTAAGACTCAGTGAGCATAGCCTTGCTTTGAGAAAGGCCGCCGTAGGCAGAACTGGTTCTCAAGAGAAGACAGGCTATGTTCACACTGCCCACAAAATGAGGTGGAAACTGAGGTGCACTTCCTAACCTGCTGCCAAATGTATGACCATATTTAGAGACACATATTTCCCTCAGATTACCCAGAGCCACAAAGAATTAGAAAATAAATCAAACATTGATAAACTCTGTTAGGCGAAATACGGCAGTGCCATCACAGCAGCAAGATGTTACCATACCATGTGGTTGTATTTAATGTTGTTTACGCTCCACTGGTTGCCCTGTTTAATATGTTTACTTATCGTCCCATACTATTCATATTACAACTATTTACACATTGTTAAAAACACTGTACGAAGTAAGATAATATAACATTTGAAATGTCTTTATTATTTTTTTTAAACCTTTGAGTGAAATATTTACTGTTAATGTTTTAATGTTGTTTTATCAATGTTGTTTGTTTGTTTCATCTCACTTTTGTTTATTGTTTATTTCACTTCCTTTGGCAATGTAAACATGTTTCCCATGCCAATTAAGCATGTTTGAATTTCATTTGAATTGAGAGAGATATCTGGGGCCTGGGAAGAAAGGTGCTGAGAGTGGGAGGAAGGAGAGGGGGAGGAAGGAAAAATCTATTCTGCTGCATCTCCACTGAGGATTTATCCCAGTGTTTTACCCAAACTTCTCAGACTTTTCTGTTTCCATCTATGCGGGCCGGCACCTGTGTCTCACTGGGCCATTGCTCCGGTGGACCTGCTCTGACAAGCTAAGGCAAGGATCTTGGTACTTTTCAGCCTGAAATTACATAACAATGGCAAACTGTGAACTTTAACACCTTCTCACAAAGCAACAGCTTGAAGGATGCAGAGGTTGTGGTGAGGAGAAACTGCTGTTCCTGACGGAAGGACAAGAAATATGGTAATAGCTCCATCTTGCCCTCTGATTGGCTAGGTATTTTCACCATATTGTCTATCCCTAGTGGTTACCATATTGTGTGTCCCTAGTGGTCACCATATTGTGTGTCCCTAGTGGTCACCATGTTGTGTGTTCCTAGTGGTCACCATATTGTGTGTCCCTAGTGGTCACCATATTGTGTGTCCCTAGTGGTCACCATATTGTGTGTTCCTAGTGGTCACCATATTGTGTGTCCCTAGTGGTCACCATATTGTGTGTCCCTAGTGGTCACCATATTGTGTGTTCCTAGTGGTCACCATATTGTGTGTCCCTAGTGGTCACCATATTGTGTGTCCCTAGTGGTCCCCATATTGTGTATCCCTAGTGGTCACCATATTGTGTGTCCCTAGTGGTCACCATATTGTGTGTTCCTAGTGGTCACCATATTGTGTGTCCCTAGTGGTCACCATATTGTGTGTCCCTAGTGGTCACCATATTGTCTATCCCTAGTGGTCACCATATTGTGTATCCCTAGTGGTCACCATATTGTGTGTCCCTTGTGGTCACCATATTGTGTGTCCCTTGTGGTCACCATATTGTGTGTTCCTAGTGGTCACCATATTGTGTGTCCCTAGTGGTCACCATATTGTGTGTCCCTAGTGGTCACCATATTGTCTATCCCTAGTGGTCACCATATTGTGTGTTCCTAGTGGTCACCATATTGTCTATCCCTAGTGGTCACCATATTGTGTGTCCCTAGTGGTCACCATATTGTGTGTCCCTAGTGGTCACCATATTGTGTGTCCCTAGTGGTCACCATATTGTGTGTCCCTAGTGGTCACCATATTGTGTGTCCCTAGTGGTCACCATATTGTGTGTCCCTAGTGGTCACCATATTGTGTGTCCCTAGTGGTCACCATATTGTGTGTTCCTAGTGGTCACCATGTTGTGTGTCCCTAGTGGTCACCATATTGTGTGTCCCTAGTGGTCACCATATTGTGTGTTCCTAGTGGTCACCATATTGTGTGTCCCTAGTGGTCACCATATTGTCTATCCCTAGTGGTCACCATATTGTGTGTCCCTAGTGGTCCCCATATTGTGTATCCCTAGTGGTCACCATGTTGTGTATCCCTAGTGGTCACCATATTGTGTGTCCCTAGTGGTCACCATATTGTGTGTCCCTAGTGGTCACCATATTGTCTATCCCTAGTGGTCACCATGTTGTGTGTCCCTAGTGGTCACCATATTGTGTGTCCCTTGTGGTCACCATATTGTCTATCCCTAGTGGTCACCATATTGTCTATCCCTAGTGGTCACCATATTGTGTGTCCCTAGTGGTCACCATATTGTGTGTCCCTAGTGGTCACCATATTGTGTGTCCCTAGTGGTCACCATATTGTGTGTCCCTAGTGGTCACCATATTGTGTGTCCCTAGTGGTCACCATATTGTGTGTCCCTAGTGGTCACCATATTGTCTATCCCTAGTGGTCACCATATTGTGTGTTCCTAGTGGTCACCATATTGTCTATCCCTAGTGGTCACCATATTGTGTGTCCCTAGTGGTCACCATATTGTGTGTCCCTAGTGGTCACCATATTGTGTGTCCCTAGTGGTCACCATATTGTGTGTCCCTAGTGGTCACCATATTGTTTGTCCCTAGTGGTCACCATATTGTGTGTCCCTAGTGGTCACCATATTGTGTGTTCCTAGTGGTCACCATGTTGTGTGTCCCTAGTGGTCACCATATTGTGTGTCCCTAGTGGTCACCATATTGTGTGTTCCTAGTGGTCACCATATTGTGTGTCCCTAGTGGTCACCATATTGTCTATCCCTAGTGGTCACCATATTGAGTGTCCCTAGTGGTCCCCATATTGTGTATCCCTAGTGGTCACCATGTTGTGTATCCCTAGTGGTCACCATATTGTGTGTCCCTAGTGGTCACCATATTGTGTGTCCCTAGTGGTCACCATATTGTCTATCCCTAGTGGTCACCATGTTGTGTGTCCCTAGTGGTCACCATATTGTGTGTCCCTTGTGGTCACCATATTGTCTATCCCTAGTGGTCACCATATTGTCTATCCCTAGTGGTCACCATATTGTGTGTCCCTAGTGGTCACCATATTGTGTGTCCCTAGTGGTCACCATATTGTGTGTCCCTAGTGGTCACCATATTGTGTGTCCCTAGTGGTCACCATATTGTCTATCCCTAGTTGTCACCATATTGTGTGTCCCTAGTGGTCACCATATTGTGTGTCCCTAGTGGTCACCATATTGTGTGTCCCTAGTGGTCACCATATTGTGTGTCCCTAGTGGTCACCATATTGTCTATCCCTAGTGGTCACCATGTTGTGTGTTCCTAGTGGTCACCATATTGTGTGTCCCTAGTGGTCACCATATTGTGTGTCCCTAGTGGCCACCATGTTGTGTATCCCTAGTGGTCACCATATTGTGTGTCCCTAGTGGTCACCATATTGTGTGTCCCTAGTGGTCACCATATTGTGTGTCCCTAGTGGTCACCATATTGTTTATCCCTAGTGGTCACCATATTGTGTGTCCCTAGTGGTCACCATATTGTCTATCCCTAGTGGTCACCATATTGTGTGTCCCTAGTGGTTACCATATTGTGTGTCCCTAGTGGTCACCATATTGTGTGTCCCTAGTGGTCACCATATTGTGTGTCCCTAGTGGTCACCATATTGTGTGTTCCTAGTGGTCACCATGTTGTGTGTCCCTAGTGGTCACCATATTGTGTGTCCCTAGTGGTCACCATATTGTGTGTCCCTAGTGGTTACCATATTGTCTATCCCTAGTGGTCACCATATTGTGTGTCCCTAGTGGTCACCATATTGTGTGTCCCTAGTGGTCACCATATTGTGTGTTCCTAGTGGTTACCATATTGTCTATCCCTAGTGGTCACCATATTGTGTGTCCCTAGTGGTCACCATATTGTGTGTCCCTAGTGGTCACCATATTGTGTGTTCCTAGTGGTCACCATGTTGTGTGTCCCTAGTGGTTACCATATTGTGTGTCCCTAGTGGTCACCATATTGTGTGTCCCTAGTGGTCACCATGTTGTGTGTTCCTAGTGGTCACCATATTGTGTGTCCCTAGTGGTCACCATATTGTGTGTCCCTAGTGGTCACCATATTGTGTGTTCCTAGTGGTTACCATATTGTGTGTCCCTAGTGGTCACCATATTGTGTGTCCCTAGTGGTCACCATATTGTGTGTTCCTAGTGGTCACCATATTGTGTGTCCCTAGTGGTCACCATATTGTGTGTCCCTAGTGGTCACCATATTGTCTATCCCTAGTGGTCACCATATTGTGTATCCCTAGTGGTCACCATATTGTGTGTCCCTTGTGGTCACCATATTGTGTGTCCCTTGTGGTCACCATATTGTGTGTCCCTAGTGGTCACCATATTGTGTGTCCCTAGTGGTCACCATATTGTGTGTTCCTAGTGGTCACCATGTTGTGTGTCCCTAGTGGTCACCATATTGTGTGTCCCTAGTGGTCACCATATTGTGTGTCCCTAGTGGTTACCATATTGTCTATCCCTAGTGGTCACCATATTGTGTGTCCCTAGTGGTCACCATATTGTGTGTCCCTAGTGGTCACCATATTGTGTGTTCCTAGTTGTTACCATATTGTCTATCCCTAGTGGTCACCATATTGTGTGTCCCTAGTGGTCACCATATTGTGTGTCCCTAGTGGTCACCATATTGTGTGTCCCTAGTGGTCACCATATTGTCTATCCCTAGTGGTCACCATATTGTGTGTTCCTAGTGGTCACCATATTGTCTATCCCTAGTGGTTACCATATTGTCTATCCCTAGTGGTCACCATATTGTGTGTCCCTAGTGGTCACCATATTGTGTGTCCCTAGTGGTCACCATATTGTGTGTCCCTAGTGGTCACCATATTGTGTGTCCCTAGTGGTCACCATATTGTGTGTCCCTAGTGGTCACCATATTGTGTGTTCCTAGTGGTCACCATGTTGTGTGTCCCTAGTGGTCACCATATTGTGTGTCCCTAGTGGTCACCATATTGTGTGTTCCTAGTGGTCACCATATTGTGTGTCCCTAGTGGTCACCATATTGTCTATCCCTAGTGGTCACCATATTGTGTGTCCCTAGTGGTCCCCATATTGTGTGTCCCTAGTGGTCACCATGTTGTGTATCCCTAGTGGTCACCATATTGTGTGTCCCTAGTGGTCACCATATTGTGTGTCCCTAGTGGTCACCATATTGTCTATACCTAGTGGTCACCATGTTGTGTGTCCCTAGTGGTCACCATATTGTGTGTCCCTTGTGGTCACCATATTGTCTATCCCTAGTGGTCACCATATTGTCTATCCCTAGTGGTCACCATATTGTGTGTCCCTAGTGGTCACCATATTGTGTGTCCCTAGTGGTCACCATATTGTGTGTCCCTAGTGGTCACCATATTGTGTGTCCCTAGTGGTCACCATATTGTCTATCCCTAGTGGTCACCATATTGTGTGTCCCTAGTGGTCACCATATTGTGTGTCCCTAGTGGTCACCATATTGTGTGTCCCTAGTGGTCACCATATTGTGTGTCCCTAGTGGTCACCATATTGTGTGTCCCTAGTGGTCACCATATTGTCTATCCCTAGTGGTCACCATGTTGTGTGTTCCTAGTGGTCACCATATTGTGTGTCCCTAGTGGTCACCATATTGTGTGTCCCTAGTGGTCACCATGTTGTGTATCCCTAGTGGTCACCATATTGTGTGTCCCTAGTGGTCACCATATTGTGTGTCCCTAGTGGTCACCATATTGTGTGTCCCTAGTGGTCACCATATTGTCTATCCCTAGTGGTCACCATATTGTGTGTCCCTAGTGGTCACCATATTGTCTATCCCTAGTGGTCACCATATTGTGTGTCCCTAGTGGTTACCATATTGTGTGTCCCTAGTGGTCACCATATTGTGTGTCCCTAGTGGTTACCATATTGTGTGTCCCTAGTGGTTACCATATTGTGTGTCCCTAGTTGTCACCATATTGTGTGTCCCTAGTGGTCACCATATTGTGTGTCCCTAGTGGTTACCATATTGTCTATCCCTAGTGGTCACCATATTGTGTGTCCCTTGTGGTCACCATATTGTGTGTCCCTAGTGGTTACCATATTGTCTATCCCTAGTGGTCACCATATTGTCTATCCCTAGTGGTTACCATATTGTCTATCCCTAGTGGTCACCATATTGTGTATCCCTAGTGGTCACCATATTGTGTGTCCCTTGTGGTCACCATATTGTGTGTCCCTAGTGGTCACCATATTGTCTATCCCTAGTGGTTACCATATTGTCTATCCCTAGTGGTCACCATATTGTGTGTCCCTAGTGGTCACCATATTGTGTGTTCCTAGTGGTCACCATATTGTGTGTCCCTAGTGGTCACCATATTGTGTATCCCTAGTGGTCACCATGTTGTGTATTCCTTGTTAGTCATGTACAGTATCATTCATGTGGATACAGTATTAGTCATATACAGTATTAGTCATGTAGCTACAGTATTAGTCATATACAGTATTAGTCATGTAACTACAGTATTAGTCATGTACCTACAGTATTAGTCATATACAGTATTAGTCATGTAGCTACAGTATTAGTCATATACAGTATTAGTCATGTACCTACAGTATTAGTCATATACAGTATTAGTCATGTAGCTACAGTATTAGTCATATACAGTATTAGTCATGTAACTACAGTATTAGTCATGTACCTACAGTATTAGTCATGTAACTACAGTATTAGTCATGTACCTACAGTATTAGTCATGTAACTACAGTATTAGTCATATACAGTATTAGTCATGTACCTACAGTATTAGTCATGCAGCTACAGTATTAGTCATGTAACTACAGTGTTAGTCATATACAGTATTAGTCATATACAGTATTAGTCATATAACTACAGTATTAGTCATGTAGCTACAGTATTAGTCATGTAACTACAGTATTAGTCATGTAACTACAGTATTAGTCATATACAGTATTAGTCATGTAACTACAGTATTAGTCATGTAACTACAGTATTAGTCATGTAGCTACAGTATTAGTCATGTAACTACAGTATTAGTCATGTAGCTACAGTATTAGTCATGTACCTACAGTATTAGTCATGTAACTACAGTATTAGTCATATACAGTATTAGTCATGTAACTACAGTATTAGTCATGCAGCTACAGTATTAGTCATGTAACTACAGTAGATACAGTATTAGTCATGTAACTACAGTATTAGTCATGTAGCTACAGTATTAGTCATGTAGCTACAGTATTAGTCATGTAGCTACAGTAGATACAGTATTAGTCATGTAACTACAGTATTAGTCATGTAGCTACAGTATTAGTCATGTAACTACAGTATTAGTCATGCAGCTACAGTAGATACAGTATCAGTCATGTGGATACAGTATTAGTCAAGTAGATACAGTATTAGTCATATACAGTATTAGTCATATACAGTATCTAATATCTATTGGAATAATAATTAATTAGAACACTACTGATGATAGTTTTAGGATTAGATTTAGATAAAAAAAAATGATCTGATGTTTGAATTTTAAATGTTATTCTTGACATTTTCAGATTGGTTTCAGTTCAGTACTACAATACATTTGACCCAGATATTTACAGTAGTACAGTATATGTGTGTGTGCTCTGTAGTGTGTGTGTGCTCTCTGTAGTGTGTGTGTGTGCTCTGTAGTGTGTGTGTGTGCTCTGTAGTGTGTGTGCTCTGTAGTGTGTGTGCTCTGTAGTGTCTGTGTGCTCTGTAGTGTGTGTGTGCTCTGTAGTGTGTGTGTGCTCTGTAGTGTGTGTGTGCTCTGTAGTGTGTGTACTCTCTGTAGTGTGTGTGTGCTCTGTAGTGTGTGTGTGCTCTGTAGTGTGTGTGTGCTCTGTAGTGTGTGTGTTCTGTAGTGTCTGTGTGCTCTGTAGTGTGTGTGTGCTCTGTAGTGTGTACTCTCTGTAGTGTGTGTGTGTTCTGTAGTGTGTGTACTCTCTGTAGTGTGTGTGTGCTCTGTAGTGTGTACTCTCTGTAGTGTGTGTGTGTTCTGTAGTGTGTGTGTGCTCTGTAGTGTGTGTGTGTGTGTGTGCTCTGTAGTGTGTGTGTGCTCTGTAGTGTGTGTGTGTGCTCTGTAGTGTGTGCGTCTCTGTAGTGTGTACTCTCTGTAGTGTGTGTGTGTTCTGTAGTGTGTGTGTGCTCTGTAGTGTGTGTGTGTGTGTGTGCTCTGTAGTGTGTGTGTGCTCTGTAGTGTGTGTGTGCTCTGTAGTGTGTGTGTGTGTGCTCTGTAGTGTGTGTGTGTGTGTGCTCTGTAGTGTGTGTGTGCTCTGTAGTGTGTGTGTACTCTGTATTGTGTGTGTGCTCTGTAGTGTGTGTGTGTGCTCTGTAGTGTGCGTGTGTGTGCTCTGTAGTGTGTGTGTGTGCTCTGTAGTGTGTGTGTGTGCTCTGTAGTGTGTGTGTGTACTCTGTAGTGTGTGTGTGCTCTGTAGTGTGTACTCTCTGTAGTGTGTGTGTGCTCTGTAGTGTGTGTGTGTGTGTGCTCTGTAGTGTGTGTGTGCTCTGTAGTGTGTGTGTGCTCTGTAGTGTGTGTGTGCTCTGTAGTGTGTGTGTGCTCTGTAGTGTGTGTGTGCTCTGTAGTGTGTGTGTGTTCTGTAGTGTGTGTGTGCTCTGTAGTGTGTGTGTGTTCTGTAGTGTGTACTCTCTGTAGTGTGTGTGTGCTCTGTAGTGTGTGTGTGCTCTGTAGTGTGTGTGTGCTCTGTAGTGTGTGTGTGTTCTGTAGTGTGTACTCTCTGTAGTGTGTGTGTGCTCTGTAGTGTGTGTGTGTTCTGTAGTGTGTGTGTGCTCTGTAGTGTGTGTGTGCTCTGTAGTGTGTGTGTGCTCTGTAGTGTGTACTCTCTGTAGTGTGTGTGCTCTGTAGTGTGTGTGTGTGCTCTGTAGTGTGTGTGCTCTGTAGTGTGTACTCTCTGTAGTGTGTGTGTGCTCTGTAGTGTGTGTGTGTGCTCTGTAGTGTGTGTGTGCTCTGTAGTGTGTGTGTGTACTCTGTAGTGTGTGTGTGCTCTGTAGTGTGTGTGTGTGCTCTGTAGTGTGTGTACTCTCTGTAGTGTGTGTGTGTTCTGTAGTGTGTGTGTGCTCTGTAGTGTGTGTGTGTGCTCTGTAGTGTGTGTGTGCTCTGTAGTGTGTGTGTGCTCTGTAGTGTGTGTGTGTGCTCTGTAGTGTGTGTGTGCTCTGTAGTGTGTGTGTGCTCTGTAGTGTGTGTGTGTGCTCTGTAGTGTGTACTCTCTGTAGTGTGTGTGTGCTCTGTAGTGTGTGTGTGTGCTCTGTAGTGTGTACTCTCTGTAGTGTGTGTGTGCTCTGTAGTGTGTGTGTGCTCTGTAGTGTGTGTGTACTCTGTATTGTGTGTGTGCTCTGTAGTGTGTGTGTGTGTGCTCTGTAGTGTGTGTGTGTGCTCTGTAGTGTGCGTGTGTGTACTCTGTAGTGTGTGTGTGTGTGCTCTGTAGTGTGTGTGTGTGTGCTCTGTAGTGTGTGTGTGTGCTCTGTAGTGTGTGTGTGTTCTGTAGTGTGTACTCTCTGTAGTGTGTGTGTGTTCTGTAGTGTGTGTGTGCTCTGTAGTGTGTGTGTGTGTGTGTGCTCTGTAGTGTGTGTGTGCTCTGTAGTGTGTGTGTGCTCTGTAGTGTGTACTCTCTGTAGTGCGTGTGTGCTCTGTAGTGTGTGTGTGCTCTGTAGTGTGTGTGTGTGTGTGCTCTGTAGTGTGTGTGTGCTCTGTAGTGTGTGTGTGCTCTGTAGTGTGTGTGTGCTCTGTAGTGTGTGTGTGTGCTCTGTAGTGTGTGCGTCTCTGTAGTGTGTACTCTCTGTAGTGCGTGTGTGCTCTGTAGTGTGTGTGTGCTCTGTAGTGTGTGTGTGTGTGTGCTCTGTAGTGTGTGTGTGCTCTGTAGTGTGTGTGTGCTCTGTAGTGTGTACTCTCTGTAGTGTGTGTGTGCTCTGTAGTGTGTGTGTGTGCTCTGTAGTGTGTACTCTCTGTAGTGTGTGTGTGCTCTGTAGTGTGTGTGTGCTCTGTAGTGTGTGTGTGTACTCTGTATTGTGTGTGTGCTCTGTAGTGTGTGTGCTCTGTAGTGTGTGTGTGCTCTGTAGTGTGTGTGTGTGCTCTGTAGTGTGTGTTTGTGTGTACTCTGTAGTGTGTGTGTGTGTGCTCTGTAGTGTGTGTGTGCTCTGTAGTGTGTGTGTGTACTCTGTAGTGTGTGTGTGTGCTCTGTAGTGTGTGTGTGTACTCTGTAGTGTGTGTGTGCTCTGTAGTGTGTGTGTGTGCTCTGTAGTGTGTGTGTGTGCTCTGTAGTGTGTGTGTGCTCTGTAGTGTGTGTGAGTGCTCTGTAGTGTGTGTGTGTACTCTGTAGTGTGTGCTCTGTAGTGTGTGTGTGCTCTGTAGTGTGTGCTCTGTAGTGTGTGTGTGCTCTGTAGTGTGTGTGAGTGCTCTGTAGTCTGTGTGTGTACTCTGTAGTGTGTGCTCTGTAGTGTGTGTGTGTACTCTGTAGTGTGTGCTCTGTAGTGTGTGTGTGCTCTGTAGTGTGTGTGTGCTCTGTAGTGTGTGTGTGCTCTGTAGTGTGTGCTCTGTAGTGTGTGTGTGCTCTGTAGTGTGTGCTCTGTAGTGTGTGTGTGTACTCTGTAGTGTGTGTGTGCTCTGTAGTGTGTGTGCTCTGTAGTGTGTGTGTGTGCTCTGTAGTGTGTGTGTACTCTGTAGTGTGTGTGTGTACTCTGTAGTGTGTGTGTGCTCTGTAGTGTGTGTGTGTGCTCTGTAGTGTGTGTGTACTCTGTAGTGTGTGTGTGCTCTGTAGTGTGTTTGAGTATTCGTGCGTGGAATGAATAATAGCCAAAGTATCATTCTAAGTTTCAAAAGTGTATATAACTACAGTACTTTTGCAAAGTTGGAATATAAATAAAATATGATTCTCCTTTTCAATTTCACTCTCCATTCCTCCACTGTCATGTTATTATGTCCGTAATATAAACCAAATGTCTAAAGTCTCCTTTGGTAATATCAGGTGACAGGATGGAAGGGTATTTACAGTCTCCCAGTCTGTCTCTCTGCCTGCTGGTATATCTTCATTACTCTATATGAGCTGGTGTGATGAGAAGCTCTCTGGTCTCTCTCTCTCTGTGGCTTTATTGGCCTGCATCTCTCTCTCTCTCTCTATTTCCCTCTCTCCCCCCTTCTCTTTCTCCCCCACCTCACTCTCCCCCCTCTCTCCCCACTCTCACTCCCCCCCCCCACTCTCTCTCCGCCTCCCTCCCCTCTCCCTCCCCGCAGTGTGTCTGAGGTGCTAAGCTACTGCACTTTGTTTATCTGAAATAAATAGCTAGAAAAATAATGAGGTTTGACATGTGGGAGCTGAAACCTTGCAGGATTAGCATATAGCAGTTAGGAGGAAAGACTGAGCTATGTGTGTGAGAGAGAAAGAGTGTGTGTGTATATATGTGTGTGTGTGTGTGTGTGTGTGTGTGTGTGTGTGTATATATGTGTGTGTGTGTGTGTGTGTGTGTGTGTGTGTGTGTGTGTGTGTGTGTGTGTGTGTGTGTGTGTGTGTGTGAGAGGGAGGGAGAGACTGTATCTTCTTAGACTGAGCGATAGAACACTGCAGAAGCCTTCTCAAGGATGCCAAATATGTTCTCAGTAAACAACCGATATGGGACTTTCTCAGGCTACAGTTCCTAATAATTATGGACAGGCCTTATAGGTGAGCTGATCTTTGAATGAGGAAAGAGAGGGGTTTCCCCTCTAGTATAGTAATAGTCTGCTATGAAGTGAATAAGATCAGTTACTCCCTATAAACACGGCACAGTACCATGGTAGCCCACTCGACCTACATTTAACCAGGAAACAAAATATGTATGTGCCTCTTTGTGCCACTAGGTGGCAGCGATGCTCCCCATTCAACATTCAACGGTGCTGGGCTGGCTGTGTAGAAAGGTGAGCTCTCAGCCTGCTGGCTGTGCAGAAAGGAGAGCTCTCAGCCTGCTGGCTGTGCAGAAAGGAGAGCTCTCAGCCGGCTGGCTGTGTAGAAAGGAGAGCTCTCAGCCTGCTGGCTGTGCAGAAAGGAGAGCTCTCAGCCTGCTGGCTGTGCAGAAAGGAGAGCTCTCAGCCTGCTGGCTGTGTAGAAAGGAGAGCTCTCAGCCGGCTGGCTGTGTAGAAAGGAGAGCTCTCAGCCGGCTGGCTTTGTAGAAAGGAGAGCTCTCAGCCTGCTGGCTTTGTAGAAAGGAGAGCTCTCAGCCTGCTGGCTGTGTAGAAAGGAGAGCTCTCAGCCTGCTGGCTGTGTAGAAAGGAGAGCTCTCAGCCTGCTGGCTGTGTAGAAAGGAGAGCTCAGCCTGCTGGCTGTGTAGAAAGGAGAGCTCAGCTCCATAACACACAGATTGTTTTGGACAGTATTTAACGATCCTATTGTTGTTTTACCTTGTATCTTTGGCTCAGAGTGTTTATAAATAGTTTGATATCTCCATTATCCAACATCTGAGTCACAACAAGCAGAGGGAAATAAAAGGCCCTCCAGCAGGGGGGGGAAGACAGCCTAGGACATCACTGGGACCTTGTTCCAGGACATCACTGGGACCTTGTTCCCACCCATCCAGGACATCACTGGGACCTTGTTCCAAGACATCACTGGGACCATGTTCCAGGACATCACTGGGACCTTGTTCAATGGACATCACTGGGACCTTGTTCCCACCCATCCAGGACATCACTGGGACCTTGTTCCCACCCATCCAGGACATCACTGGGACCTTGTTCCCACCCATCCAGGACATCACTGGGACCGTGTTCCAGGACATCACTGGGACCTTGTTCCAGGACATCACTGGGACCTTGTTCCCACCCATCCAGGACATCACTGGGACCTTGATCCCACCCATCCAGGACATCACTGGGACCTTGTTCCAGGACATCACTGGGACCTTGTTCCCACCCATCCAGGACATCACTGGGACCATGTTCAATGGACATCACTGGGACCTTGTTCAATGGACATCACTGGGACCTTGTTCAATGGACATCACTGGGACCTTGTTCAATGGACATCACTGGGACCATGTTCCAGGACATCACTGGGACCTTGTTCAATGGACATCACTGGGACCCTGTTCCAGGACATCACTGGGACCTTGTTCCAGGACATCACTGGGGCCTTGTTCGAGGACATCACTGGGACCTTGTTCCAGGGCATCTCTGGGACCTTGTTCCCACCCATCCAGGACATCACTGGGACCATGTTCCAGGACATCACTGTGACCTTGTTCCCACCCATCCAGGACATCACTGGGACCTTGTTCCAGGACATCACTGGGACCTTGTTCCCACCCATCCAGGACATCACTGGGACCATGTTCCAGGACATCACTGTAACCTTGTTCCCACCCATCCAGGACATCACTGGGACCATGTTCCAGGACATCACTGGGACCTTGTTCCCACCCATCCAGGACATCTACTTCAAACGGTGACCTGAGGAAGTCATCATCAAGGATACCCCACACCCCATCCATGAGCTGAGAGATCCCTTACCGTCAGGCAAACGGTATCAAAGTTTGAGGTCTGATCAGGTCAGGCTCAGAGACAGTTCCTATCAACAAGTCATCAGACTGCTGAACACATGATACCAACAGGCTCAGAGACAGTTTCTATCTAGTGTACAAGCCATCAGACTGCTGAACACTTGATACCAACAGGCTCAGAGACAGTTTCTATCAACAAGCCATCAGACTGCTGAACACTTGATACCAACAGGCTCAGAGACAGTTTCTATCTAGTGTACAAGTCATCAGACTGCTGAACACATGATACCAACAGGCTCAGAGACAGTTTCTATCTAGTGTACAAGCCAACAGACAGCTGGACACTTGATACCAACAGGCTCAGAGACAGTTTCTATCTACAAGCCATCAGACTGCTGAACACATGATACCAACAGGCTCAGAGACAGTTTCTATCTACAAGTCATCAGACTGCTGAACACTTGAACTGGGCTGACCTCCTGCTCTGATCCCCCCCCCCCCCCCCACACACACACACTATTGCCAATACTGCACACATTAAACACTGCCCCCCCCAGATCCACTCTTCCCTGATAGACATGTAAATATTGGACTATAAATTGTACCTTCCTGTATCATACTGATGCTGAAAGGGTTATTCTGTTATTCTGAGACATTTACTTTATGTTTGTATTCTTATCTTTTATCATTTATTCTCGTTGTATTGTTGAGTAGGAACCTGTAGGAAGCGTTTCATTGGACGGTGTATACCATGTAGGAAGCGTTTTATTGGACGGTGTATACCATGTAGGAAGCGTTTCATTGGACGGTGTATACCATGTAGGAAGCGTTTCATTGGACGGTGTATACCATGTAGGAAGCGTTTCATTGGACGGTGTATACCACGTAGGAAGCGTTTCATTGGACGGTGTATACCATGTAGGAAGCGTTTCATTGGACGGTGTATACCATGTAGGAAGCGTTTCATTGGACGGTGTATACCATGTAGGAAGCGTTTCATTGGACGGTGTATACCATGTAGGAAGCGTTTCATTGGACGGTGTATACCATGTAGGAAGTGTTTCATTGGACGGTGTATACCATGTGGGAAGCGTTTCATTGGACGGTGTATACCATGTAGGAAGCGTTTCATTGGACGGTGTATACCATGTATAAAGCGTTTCATTGGACGGTGTATACCATGTAGGAAGCGTTTCATTGGACGGTGTATACCATGTAGGAAGCGTTTCATTGGACGGTGTATACCATGTAGGAAGCGTTTCATTGGACGGTGTATACCATGTGTATCCCGTACATACGACCAATACAACTTTACCGTTTAGTTTTTTCCAATCGCTTTGGTGCTATTTTCACAAGTATGTGTGAATTTTCTCAACTTTAAGTACAAATGTTTTCGGTGAAATACCATTAAAACATTTACAGTTTTTTTTCAATTGCTAACAAGCATCGGTCAACACTGAAGCCACTTTTTCCAAAACTATTCACATAAGTCTGCATTAACAACATGCCTCTTGGCCAAACAGTTCATCTCACCTCCCAAAACTCACTCAAACCACCAAAACACTTCATACATGTCTCAAAATAAGCTCGTTCGTCCGAAAACAATGGCAACAATTCTCACTCAGAAAGCATAACATTGTCCCTCATAACACACCCACCTAAAAAACACTAACAACACGCAGCATTACATAAACCATGAACTTTTCTCTTTGAAGTTTGAATGATACTTTTTCACTTTATTGACTGTACTAAAGTTTATTGACTGTACTAAAGTTTATTGACTGTACTAAAGGTTATTGACTGTGCTAAAGTTTATTGACTGTACTAAAGTTTATTGACTGTACTAAAGTTTATTGACTGTACTAAAGTTTATTGACTGTACTAAAGTTTATTGACTGTACTAAAGTTTATTGACTGTACTAAAGTTTATTGACTGTACTAAAGTTTATTGACTGTACTAAAGTTTATTGACTGTACTAAAGTTTATTGACTGTACTAAAGGTTATTGACTGTGCTAAAGTTTATTGACTGTACTAAAGGTTATTGACTGTGCTAAAGTTTATTGACTGTACTAAAGTTTATTGACTGTACTAAAGGTTATTGACTGTACTAAAGTTTATTGACTGTGCTAAAGTTTATGTAACAAGAATGAATCAGAAACGCATCAATTTGCTTCAATAGCCTTTATTTTTGTTCTATATTTTTGCATTTAGTAATTAACCTGTGAAAAATACCAAGTTGAAACAAAAAACACATTTCTGTAATTCCTTGGCTGCAATAATAATTACAACAATTAAAAAACTCTGCTTGACAACATTCATCAGCTTACAGTGTGTATCATTGAAATGTAGGTAATACGTGGAATACATTGTTATACTGCATGTAACCCCAGGTATTTCAGCAGTACATTGTACACTACCAGTGGTAGAAAAAAGTACCCAATCGTCATACTTAAAAAGTAAAGATACCTAAATAGAAAATGACTCGAGTAAAAGTGAAAGTCAACCAGTAAAATACTACTTGAGTAAAAGTATAAAAGTATCTGGTTTTAAATGTACTTTAAGTACAGTGGTAGTAAATGTACTTCAATCGTCATACTTGAGTGAAAGTAAAAAGGAAAAGTTAATGTGATTCCTTGTGTTAAGCAAACCAGACGGCACGATAAAAAATGTAATCATAAAACATTTAACTAATTAAGGACAGCCAGGGGTATACTCCAACAGTCAGACATCATTACAGACAGCCAGGGGTATACTCCAACACTCAGACATCATTACAGAAAGCCAGGGGTATACTCCAACACTCAGACATCATAACAGAAAGCCAGGGGTATACTCCAACACTCAGACATCATAACAGAAAGCCAGGGGTATACTCCAACACTCAGACATCATAACAGAAAGCCAGGGGTATACTCCAACACTCAGACATCATTACAGAAAGCCAGGGGTATATTCCAACACTCAGACATCATTTACAAACGCAGTGTTTGTGTTTAGTGAGTCCGCCAGATCAGAGGCAGTAAGGAGGAAAACACATTATATTGAACTGTGTGAAAGGTACAAT